>NW_024081796.1:270753-475441 GCF_003009895.1 Hyaena hyaena | reverse complement strand
GGGTCGGTGCTCCAAGCAGAAACAATTGGGTGGGGGTGGATATCAGTTGCTATCTGACCTGTAAGGGTCCATGCAACACACCTTAACCTCATAGGGAGTTCTTTCTCAAACTAGGAGCTCAGAAACGGCTCCCAACAGGACTTGAATACTCCACTTACAGCAATGGATAGATCAACTAGACAGAAAATCACTAAAGAAACAATGGACTTGAATGACACATTGGACCAGATGGATCTGACAGATATATTTAGAACTCTACATCCTGAGGCCATGGAATTCACTTTCTTCTCAAGTGCGCATGGCACATTCTCCAAGATAGATCACATACTGGGACATAAAGCAGCCCTCAGTAAATATGAAAGAATTGAGATCATACCATGCACACTTTCAGATCACAATGCTATGAAACTTGAAATCAATCACAGGAAGAAGTCTGGAAAACCTCCAAAAACATGGAGGTTAAAGAACACCCTATTAAAGAACGAATGGGCCAATCAGGCAATTAGAGAAGAAATTTAAAAATATATGGAAACAAATGAAAACGAAGATACAACAATCCAAACTCTATGGGATGTGGCAAAGGCAGTCCTAAGAGAAAAGTTGATTGCACTCCAGGCCTATTTCAAGAAGTTAGAGAAAGCGCAAGTGGAAAATCTAACCGCTCACCTAAAGGAACTAGAGGGAGAGCAACAGGAGCACCCCAAACCCAGTAGGAGAAGAGAAATAATAATCAGGGCAGAAATAAACAATATAGAAACAACAAAAAAAATCATCTGAGCAGAACAAAACCAAGAGTTGGTTTTTTTGAAAAAATAAACAAAATTGACAAACCTCTAGTGAGGCTTCTCAAAAAGAAAAAAAGAGAGCACCCAAACAGACAAAATCATGAATGAAAATGGACTTATTACAACTAACCCCTCAGAAATACAAGCAATTATCAGGGAATACTATGAAAAACTACGTCAACAAACTGGACAACTTAGAAGAAATGGACAAATTCCTAAACCCACACTCACTACCAATATTCACACGGGAAGAGAGAGTAAATCTGAACAGACCCATAACCAGTGAAGAAATTGAATCAGTTATCAAAAATCTCCCAGCAAATAAGAGCTCTGGGCCAGATGGCTTCCCTGGGGAATTCTACCAGACATTTAAAACAGAATTAATACCCATTCTTCTCAAGCTATTCCAAAAAATAGAAATCGGATGAAAACTTCCAGACTCATTCTATGAAGCCAACATCCCTTTTTTTAAAAATTTTTTAAATGTTTTTATTTATTTTTGAGAGAGACAGCATGAACAGAGGAGGGTCAGAGAAAGAGGGAGACACAGAATCTGAAAGAGGCTCATGCTCTGAGCTAGCTGTCAGCACAGAGCCAGACGTGGGGCTCGAACCCACGAACTGTGAGATCATGACCTGAGCCGATGTTGGATGCTTAACCGACTGAGCCACCCAGGTGCCCCTATGAAGCCAACATCACTTTGATTCCCAAGCCATACAGATACCAAGCAAAAAAAGAGAACTACAGGCCAATATCCTTGATGAATACAAATGCAAACATCCTCAACAAGATGCTTGCAAATCGAATGCAACAGCACAGAAAAAGAATTGTCCACCATGATCAAGTAGGATTCATTCCTGGGCTACAGGGCTGGTTCAGTATTTGCAAATCAACCAATGTGATACATCACATCAACAAAAGAAAAGATAAAAACCATATGATCCTGTCGACAGATGCAGAAAAAGCATTTGACAAAATACAGCATCCCTTCTTAATAAAGATCCTCGAGAAAGTCAGGATAGAAGGAATTAACTTAAACATCAGAAAAGCCATGTATGAGAAGCCCTCAGCTAACATCATCCTCAATGGGGAAAAACTAAGAGCTTTACCCTTGAAGTCAGGAAAAGACCAGGGATGTCCTCTTTCACCACTGTTGTTTAACATAGTGCTGGAAGTTCTATCATCAGCACTCAACAACAAAAGGAAATAAAAGACCTCAGAATTGGCAAAGAAGTCAAACTTTCACTTTTCGCAGATGACATGATACTTTACATAGAAAACCCAACAGACTCCACCAGAAGCCTACTAGAACTGATCCATGAATTGAGCAAAGTTGCAGGATTCAAATCAATGTACAGAAATCGGTTGCATTTTTATACACCGATAATGAAGCAAGAGAAAGAGAAATCAAGAAACTGATCCCACTCAAAATTGCACAAAAAAACGTAAAATACCTAGGAGGAAACGTAACTGAAGACATAGGAGATCTGTATGATGAAAACTATAGAAAACTTATGAAGGAAATTGAGGAAGACACAAAGAAATGGAAAAACATTCCATACTCACGGAGTGGAAGAATAAATATTATTAAAATGTCATTACTTGGGGCATCTGAGTGGCTCAGTTGGTTAAACATCCGACCTTGGCTCAGGTCACGATCTCATGGTTTGTGGGTTCAAGCCCTGTGTCGGGATGTGTGCTGACAGTCAGCTCAGAGCCTGGAGCCTGTTTTGGATTCTGTGTCTCCCTCTCTCTCTGACCATCCCCTGCTCACGCTGTCTCTCTCTCAGAAATAAATTTAAAAAAAACCACACATTAAAAAAACCTTAAAATGTCATTACCACCCAAAGCAATCTACACATTCAATGCAATTCCAATCAAAATTGCACCAGCAGTTTTCTCAAAACTAGAACAAACTATCCTAAAGTTTGTATGGAACCACGAAAGACCCTGAATTTCCAAAGTAATATTGAAGAAGAAAACCTAAACGGGAGGCCTCACCATCCCAGACTTTAGCCTCTACTACAAAACTGTAATCATCAAGACAGTATGGTATTGGCACAAAAACAGACACATAGACCAATGGAATAAACTCAGATTTGGACCCAGAAGTGTACAGCCAACTAATCTTTGATAAAATGGGAAAGAGTATCCAATGGAAAAAAGACAGCCTCTTTAACAGATGGTGCTAGGAGAACTGGACAGCAACATGCAGAAGAATGAAACTAGATCGTTTTCTCACACCATACACCAAAATAAACTCAAAATAAAGGACCTGAATGTGAGACAGGAAACCATCAAAACCCTAGAAGAGAAAGCAGCAAACAACTTCCTTGGCCTCAACTGCAGCAATTTCTTACTTGACACATCCCCAAAGGCAAGGGAATCAAGAGCAAAAATGAACTATTGGGACCTCATCAAGATAAAAAGCTTCTGCACGGCAAAGGAAACAATCAATAAAACTAATAGACAACTGATGGAATGGGAAAGATAGTTGCAAATGACATATCAGATAAAGGGCTAGTATCCAAAATCTATAAGGAACTCCTCAAACTCCACACTGAAAAACAAATAATCCAGTGAAGAAATGGGTAGAAGACATGAACAGACACTTCTCCAAAGAGGACACCCAGGTGGCCAACAAACACATGAAACGATGCTCAGCGTCCCTCATCATCAGGGAAATACAAATCAAAACGACACTGAGATACCACCTCACGCTGGTCAGAGTGGTGAAAGTGAAGATATCAGGAGACTCTAGGTGCTGGCGAGGATGTGGAGAAACGGGAACCTTCCTACTGTTGGTGGGAATATAAGCTGGTGCAAACCCTCTGGAAAACAGTGTGGAGGTTCCTCAAAAAATTTAACAATAGAACTCCCCTATGACCCAGCAATAGCACTGCTAGGAATTTACTCAAGGGACACAGGAGTGCTGATGCATAGGGGCACATGTACCCCAATGTTCATAGCAGCACTCTCAACAATAGCCAAAACATGGAAAGAGCCTAAGTGTCCATAAACTGACGAATGGATCAAAAAGATGTGGTTTATCTATACAATGGAATACTACATGGCGATGAGAAAGAATGAAATCTGGCCATGTGTAGCAACATGGATGGAACTTGAGGGTGGTATGCTGAGCAAAATAAGTCAGACAGAGAAGGACAGATACCATATGTTTGCACGTATAGGTGGATTAGGAGGAACTTAATGGAGGACTATGGGGGAGAAGAAGGGAAAAATAGTTGGGGAGAGGGAGGGAGGCAAACCATGAGAGACTCTTGAATACTGAGAACAAACTGAGTGCTGATGGGGGTGGGGGAGAGGGGAAGGGGGTTGATGGGCATGGAGGAGGGCACTTGTTGGGATGAACATTGGGTGTTATATGGAAACCAACTTGACAGTAAACTATTTAAGAAAAATAAAATAAAAACATAAAACAAGAAGATGTATCCTCCGTATAGTTGTCCATCTCATTGATCAACATAGCCTGCCTTACACCCCATGTGTCCCATGCATACTGAACCATCCTTGGCTAATCGTTATTCAGTCCCTTCTCTTGCATCTCTACTTTGAGCTGTATTTTTCCTGTTTTCTCTGGAATGGCTCTCTACTCCTCAACTTCTGTTGCTCTTTGAAGATTCTGCTCATGCACCCTCTCCTCTCATAACTCCTGTTCTGTGTGACTTGAGTTTCTCTCAAATACTTTTCTCATTTTAACAGTTGTGTTATCTCTTTGTGTCTGGGCTATCGTTTGATGTCCTGATGTTCAGCATTGTGGCTTGCACATAGGATGACCTGAGGGGGAAATATTTTACATGAATGAATAAATAATTGAAGGTAAGACCTAGAAATCATAGTTATAATGTCATGAACTGTCTGAAAGAAATATACATTTATTTTAGTGGTTGAGAACATAATTATTCTTTAAACAGTGAAGTCAGTAACTAGAGAAATTGAGAGAGCGGATCTAGAATGGAGGCCTAGAATTGGGTAAGGATTAGTGATTAGAGAAATGAATTGCTTTAAGTGATGGTATTTTACAATGGAGTTTTTTCCTAGGATGTGAGCAAATAGATATCAAACACCAAAGTAAGCATAACAATTTATAATGGAGAATTCACAGGAAGCTGTGTTTGAAAAGAGATTAGATGGTTTATGACAATTCTCAGCTCCTCATCCACATCAAGCAGATGTAAATGAACAAAGAATTTAAATTAAAAAGATATCGTAAAGAGGATTTTGGAAAAACGTTGCTGGCGGACACTGGGCTCTACTACCTATCTCGAGGGAAAGGGTAGATTGTACCTGTCCTTCACCTTGTGCCCATGAAAGGGGCTTCATTGGGACCACTCAGAGTTAACACACACATTGGTCTGGTGTCTGATTCCTGACTGAACAATGGATAGTGTAAAACATGGCCTGATTAGCTATAGATAAGAGACCTAGAAATGACTGCAGTGAGTCTGTATTCCCAACATAGATCATGGGGAAGAATGCATTACTGTTTCTCATGGACCAGTGATGGTTAAGATAAAGCTGGAGTCAGATGGTTGCCTGAAGGTGCACATAATCATCAGCAGTGATAAACTGAAGGCATCACCCAATTTTCAGAGGGTAAAAATGAAATAAGTGATCAGACCAACTAGAACAGAGATCAAGGGAACTGCAGGTGGCAACTCACGGATTTCCTGAGAGCACCATGGGAGAAATGGTCAGTTCAGACATCTGCCAGGTCTGGAGAAAAGCCATCACTCCAGTAAAAACTTTCCTTAACCTTTACCTCTCTTTATTCTTCATGTTTCAACCCAAAGAGGTCAGAAACTTTAGTTAACAGATACAGCTGAAGGATAAAATGGTGGTGGGGGAAGAGACCAGAGGCCAGCCTTCTTCCTTTGCCCCAGGTTTTCATAGATATGAGGGGGAAAGAGATAGCAGAAGCCTTAATTTTTTTTTAAGATATGTGTTTCCTTTATTTTTAAAAATATATTGTCAAATTGGCTAACATAGAGTGTGTACACGTGCTCTTGGTTTTGGGGGTAGATTCCTGTGGTTCATCACTTACATACAACACCCAGTGTTCATCCCAAAAGTGCCTTTCTTAATGCCCATCACCCATTAAAAATCGGGAATTCTTCATGAGTTTCCGTGTTCTCCTTGTGCAGGGACCATGCTAATCTTCTCTGCATCGTTCCAATTTCAGCATATGTGCCACCAAAGCAAGCCCGAGCAGAAGCCTTAATTACAAGGATGCTTGGAATTTGGAACACACAAAGTGGACATTTCTCAAGTTGAAACGATATTTCATCACTGAAGAATTATTAAGAATGTCTTGAGATGTGCCTGAATTTTCTAGAGGGTGGGGAGAAGACAGAGTCTCACCAAATACATGGGCAAGACCAATGAGAGGTGACAACGTGGCTTTATAATTTCATTCCAAGAATCGTGTTTGTCCAATGTGCTGATGACATTTTACCGGGAGCTTGGTGACCACTTGGGCAGTGGTGACCACCTTGGTGACCAGGTTGGCCAGCTATTGAAAGTCTCTGTGCCAATTATTTCAATAATTTACATGTTAAGTCAGTTCTATTATATTTTATAGACATTCCAGATTCCTCTTGAATTTCCCCCTAGATATCAATGCTCGGGTGCTTCAGTTTTTGCCTCTGTCTTCTGAATCTCTGTGGTTAGTCCTAATAAGAGAGAAATTGCACATGTGGTGAGGCTAACTCAGATAAGCTGGAATAGATTTTCATACTCTCCAGTTCTGGCCTCCTGGATAGAATCAATACTATTGATCATAGTGGCTGAGTTGGCCAGACAGCCACTACCCCAAGAAAAGGATCTTCTCTGTCTGCTGGTGAAAATTCACAGGAAGACATGGAAACATTTTTCAGAGAATGATGCATTTTGTGCAGGCCGGGTTAGCAAATTAATAGAATTAAGGGGAGTATGCTCTTTTTCGTCTTGGCTGTTTTGAGCATTGACACTGATATTAGGAATAGTCTGTATTCCATTTATTATGAAATTTTTGCTGATTTTCAAAAGAAATGAAGATTACTCTATTTTTAGGCTGTTGTAGCAGTCAGAGTTCAATCTGAAGAACAGGCAGTCTGAGTATCCTGGTAAGGAATTTGTTATAGGAATTAGACCTTGTATATTGGAGAGAGGAACTGGAGAATTAAGGATTGGCAAGGGGAGTTAAATGCTCAGAGAAAGGTCACTAACCATCCTGAGAGCAAGGGAGTGAGTTAGAGCTTAAAGGGAAATCCAGAGGTTCAGTGTGCCTCAGAAGACGTGCCCTTGTAGAGAGAGACTGTTTGTGGTCCTCAGCTCTGTGACTTTGCAGCAAAGCATCTGGTGGTAGGACTGGGGTGCTGTTAGTTAGCAAGATCAGCAGGTGGGAAGGAGAGCTGGGTGCTGAACGGGTAAGAGCTTGGACCAGCTGGGACCTCTGTATCTATCCCCAACACACTCTAATCTCACAGAATAATGGTTGCTGCTTCTGCCTCCCAAATCTCATATGACTTAATGTTTGACAAACTCTAACCCAGAATTACATAGAGAAGGAGAGTCTGGAAAACATAGTTCTCAGCATAACCAGGTTGACAGTAGTCACCAGTCAACCCCTTGCCCAATTGACATACATATACACCTCTTTTACCTACAGTGAACTTCCCAATAAGGACAATAGCAAAATGAAGTGTCTGCCTAACATGATCTAATCTTTCCTTTGTAAGATGGTAGAAACACTAACATAAACTCTCACTTTAACCATTTTGGGGTGATATTTATTCCTCTTCTGGTGAAGTCACACTCCCCCTTGACATACTGTTACTTAAATGCTGAGTTGTAAGGTTGACTTATAGAATGGGCGAAAGAACTGACAAAGGAGGAAAATCCAAGAAGAATCAATTAACACATTTATACAGATATATTCACATCAAAATAAGAAGTATTCATTTATAGCTACTATGGTTTGTTTTTCTACAGCTGTTTATAAGATCATAGCTGGTGGTTATAACTTCTTTCTTCCAATACCTGCTTGATATTCCTTTTACCCTCAGCAAGCACTTCAGCTGCTCCTGGTTCCTTGTCTATGAAGGTGACCAAACCTTCATTTTTGTATGGGGTTGTTTTAGTTTTCCATTAACTTTGACCACAGGCCATGGAAAAACTAAGAGGTGCACCAGAGGATCCCCTGCATTCTAGACATGCTCCTCTCTTCTCCTATTGTATTAAAAGTAATTTAATTTACTTTTGTCAGAGAATAAATAGGATAAATCACTCAGATGTATAGTAACCATATCTTCACTCATTGTTTCACTGACTCAAATAGATTTAAGTGACAGTGTGGCAGTATCAACTTTTATTTTAATGGCATAATTCTTATGTTCCCAGTGGAAGTCTTTTTCTCTTGGGAATGAAGACTTGTGAATAAGCAGAGCACAACATGAAGTTGGGGAAATTTTTGGCTAGATGATCACTAGGAGAAATGTATGTGACCACTTTTGAATCCACCTCTTAAATCTCTGATCTGTGAAGGAAAGATAGCATTGCATATTGGTTGCCCATAAAGGGTATCTACCATGTCTTTGAGGTGATCAACCCAACCTTTGCGAAGTGTTTCCACCCAACTAGTATACTGAGTCTTCAAAAATGCATTCCACAATTTGGCAGTTTCAGAGTGTTAGGGAACATGATAATACCAGTAAACTGTGAATGTGAGGCTGTTGATACCATTAAACTGAGCATGAGGCTGTTGCTGTACTGGTCAGATTTCTGTTAAAAGCAATGTTATGTGATATCAGTGATATAGTGGATCAGTGCAAGAAAAGGAGAAGCAATCATGGATCCTGCAGTCTAGATTATGATATAGCAATTAGCAGTTGATATAACCATATAATCATGGGGTAGGGCAATGAATGGGACTAGCCTTGCCAGATAAAAGTAAACTGATTTAGTGGCTCCATAATATTAGGTATATGGAGACAAAGCATTCATCAGGACAATAGCTGGATGTGCCAGTGGATGTCTTGACTTACTCCATCAGCTGTATTGCATTTCTCACTAGATTAAATTTATGATAATCCCCTGACATTTTTAGCAGATTCCTCTGTCTTCTGTCTAGGCTAGATATGAAGGTGGAATAGGTGTGTGGTTAGAATAACCACTCTCTATTTTCTGTGGCCTTGAGGGTGACAGTAATATTTGCAATCTCTCCAAGAATGCAGCATTGCTATGGCTTATTATTTTGGTAAGTACAGTCAGTTCTAGTGGCTTCCAGGTAGCCTTTCCTACAAGAATTGTCCTCATGTTATGTGTCTGGAAACCAATGTGGGGACTCTGCCAGTTTCTGAGTATGTCTACTGGCTTCACATTATGGAACAGAGGAGATAGGCACAGATTGGTTTTGGGGGACCCCCTATACCTACTGAGATAGACCTGGGCCAAAACTTCATTAGCACAGGGCCTCTTTAAGCCTCTAAACTGACTGGTAGATCACAGTGACATTTTGGGTCACCAGAAATTAGTGTCAGTTCAAAGCTATAGTTCAATAATTCCTGAAAGGCCTGTATAACCTTTTCCCTTCTTCAATCCAAGTCATCTTGGTAAATGGCTACTGGTCACACTGGGAAGATCAGGAGAAGGATCTGAGGTATAAATATTTAGCAGTGCACAGTTTCCTTTCTCAAAGGTACCTGGATTCCTCTTTCCTCAGATGACTAGGTCTGTAAACTGGCTCAAGTCTGAGAATTAGTTGGGGGCTGTCCTTTGACCATTCAAGACAGATTTCATTTTGATCTAGAACTTTTTCACTTCTACAAGTCAAAACTCTAATTTTTTCGGCCCTTCTATTTTAGTCCTTAGGACAATATGATGAATTAGCCAACATCAATAATCTTTGTGGCTTCAACCATTCTGATTACTGCTTTGGCTCTAACTATTCAATGTAAATAGGAACAATCATGCAATTTCTTTTATGTGCAAATGGCTCCTTCTCAAGGAGTGTATTTTGCATGTAATCTTCTAGGTCATTGCAGGAATTGGGCCTGGAAGCAATGACAGGTGGTGGGAGAAGGTCCAGAGGAGGACCTGCAATGCCCTATAAGTAACTACCTCAGGGCACTTCAATGTAAGTTCTTCAGACAAGGGAGTAAAGTCTGTCTGCTTCTATTGGGGAAAAAGCTCAGCAGAATTTTCAGGGTGCATCTGCTTCATTAAAATCTGTGCATTAAATCCCCCCATCCTTATTTTCAAGATCCTGCCTCCAAATTTAACATAAAAAACTATGCAGTTCTGGACTCAATCTGCACTGTACTTAAGTCACCCACAGGATTAGACTTTTGGTCTGATTTTCAGAAATCTTGTGACTGTAGTTATAGGAAATAAGATTTTCTTTTAGGGCAGTTATAAAAGCTTTCTGATTCTTTGGGGTGCCTGGGTGGCTTAATGGGATAAGCATCTGCTTTTGGCTCAGGTCATGATCTCACGGTTCATGAGTTTGAGCCCCCACATCAGGCTCTGGGCTGACAGCTCAGAGCCTGGAGCCTGCTTAGGATTCTGTTGTCTCCATCTTTCTCTGCCCCTCCCCCACTTGTGTTTTCTCTCTCTCTCTCTCTCTCTCTCTCTCAAAAATAAACATTACAAATTTTAAACAAGAAGTCTATGAATGTATTTGCCTTTCATGGCTACAGCAAGGCACCTGATAGTGTGGGCCTCGGGTTTCTTTTGGTGAACAGATATATTAGTTATCTGTTAGTATATAACAAATCATCACAAATTTATGGGCTTAAAACAACACACATTTATTACCTCACAGTTTTCATGGGTCAGGAGTCAGGATACAGGTTCGTCTGGTCCTCTTCTTAGGGTCTCACAAGGCTGCTGCCAAGGTGTCAGAGAGGGCTGGGGTCCTCACCTGCAGCTTAGGGTCTCTTCCAAGTTCACATGATTGTTGGCAGAAATCTTTTCTTTGCTGCTGTAGATCTCATGGAAGCTTTGTTGTCAAGGCTGGTAGGAATGAGCCTCTCTGACACTTAACTTTCTTTTAAAAACTCTGATGATTAGATCAAGCACACCCCAGATAAGCTCGATTTTGATTAACTCAAAGTCAGCTGATAGGAACTTAGCTGTGGGAGTAATATCCCACAGCTCCCCACCCCACCCCACCCAAGGGCAGGGCATTACACAAGGAGGGTATACCAGGGAGCAGGAATCTTGGGGCTTTCTTAGAACTGTGCCTACCACAACTAGGGTGGCAGCTAAGTATATATCTGGGGAAACTGGAATCTGCCAGCACATCTGTATCTGTCTCTCATTACCTTTAGCCAATGACCAACTTCAACGGGTAATAATCATGCCACTTTACTTATTCCTCACCCAAACCATGCAACTTCCTGAGTGACCCAGAACCTTACAGGAAAGTGAGTTCTGGAAAATGCATTTCCCAGTGCAACCAAGCTGGTAATAAAACAATCTAGCACCACCAGGGTGGAGAAAATGAATTAACTTGCACTGAGCAGGGCACACCTACTTCCAGAAAATCCATCACGTGTAACAAAATATCATTACTGTTTTCATATGAAGAGGTCTTTTCCTATACTGCTGGTAGAGTCAATACATCTGAGTTGTCTTTTAGTGAAATGAAACCAGCCATTTTCTGTTTGTTCCAAGTACAAAGAATGGTGTTTCCCACTCTTACTTTCATGACACAGCTAAATCAGAATGGATATCTTTCTACAATGGAATTTTAAAGAAGCTACATTTTTCTATTTCATGCAATTTAAATGAACATTTGATGGTAGGAGAAGATGAGATTATTTGCAATATTGAATTTTGTCTCCATAGTGACTTTCTCCAAGGAACTGAGGTGACTATATCTCTGTTATGCTTATTATCATGTATAAGAAAGTGCAAGTTACAGCTATATTATCATTTTATAGTTGGAGAAACAGGATTTTGATTAAATGAAACAACCTATAAAATCAGAACAAATTAGAAAATGCCAACAGATCCAAGAACTTTTAAAGAAATTAGTCTAATTTGGAAAAAATAAGTTAGCATTTTATTGGAAAGAAATGTAAGAAATTGGCATAAGGCAAAAAGCACAGACCAGAACTCTAGAGGATTTGCCATAAATTTCTTGTGGGACCTTCATTAAGTTGCTTCAGGTTTCTGTGACTTACCTCTGTTCTCATCTGAGATTTTTGTATCCCCATAGCTGAAGTCAGTGCCTAATATGTTGTCTGTGCTTCAGGCCTGTTGAATCTTTCAATCACCGAATCAATAGCTCAAAAATTCATGGAAACATTAGAATTAATTTTGTCCAGCTTTGATACTCTGATTCTATTACCTCATATGTCTGATTTAATAGTTAGACTTTCATTGATCTTGGTGATTTATTTTTCCACTACTTAAAAGGCAAGAATTCTCAACTGGAGCTATCAGCTGAGTGCTACTTTACATCCTAGAAATTCCTTACATTTTGATTAATTGTGTATACTATGGCAATCCCTAGATATCATATCAATTCTATAATTATTGGGTACAATGCCAGGGTACAGAAGCTTCCACTACTTGCCTTTCCTATTCCTACTCTTAGATAGTTACATAAAGTTATAAAACCATTCTACCTCAGCTCTTCATCGATTGTTCTCTACTGAGTCCTCTTGGCTGCTCAATAATCATGTTGTCCTCTTAAGATTCTACTCAACTTCCTTAGGAGAGCTCTTCTGTAGATTCTACTCCAATGTCTATGCTCACCTACCACTTGAGTTTTTTAAAATTTAATTTCAATTATAGTGTAGTAACTTGCAGTGCTATATTAGTTTGAGATATACAACATAGTGATTCAACAATTCCACCTATTACTCATTGTTCATCAAGGTAAGTGTACTCTTAATCCCTTTCACCTACTTTACCCGTTTCCTCATCTACCTTCTTTCTAATAACTATCTGTTTGTTCTCTGTAATTAAGAGTCTGTTTGGGGGTGGGGTTTTCTCTTTTTGTCCCCTTTGTTGGTTTGTTTTGTTTCTTACATTCCACATGAGTGAAGTCATATGGTATTTGTCTTACTCTGATTGAATTCTTTTGTATAGTATTATACTCTCTAGATCCATCCATGTTGTTGCAAATGGCAAGATTTCATTCTTTCTTATGGCAAAATAACATTCTATTGTGTGTGTGTATCTATCTATCTGTCTGTCTGTCTCTCACATCTTTATCCATTCATCTATCAATGGATACTTGGGCTGCAACCATACTTTGACTGTTGTAAATAATGGTTCTATAAACATAGGGATTCATATATGCTTTCAAATTAGTGTTTTCATATTCTATAGGTAAATACCCACTAGTGTGATTACTAGATCATATGGTAGATCTATTTTTAATTTTTTGAGGAACTTCCATACTATAGTTTCAGGTTTCACATTTAGGTCCCTAATTCATTTTTGGTTTATTTTTTGTGTGTGGTATAAGAAAGCAGTCCAGTTACATTCTTTTGCATATAGCTGTTCAGTTTTCCCAACACCACTTGTAAAAGAGACTGTCTTTTCTCCATTGCAGATTCTTGCCTCTTCTGTTGAAAATTAGTTGACCATATAATTGTGGTTTATTTTTGGGCCTTCTATCTTATTCCATTGATCTATGTGTCTGTTTTTTACCAATACCATACTGTTTCAATTACTACAACTTTGTAGTATAATTGAAGTCTGGAGTTGTGATACCTCCAGGTTTGTTTTTCTTTTTCAAGATTTCTTTGGCTATTTCGGGTCTTTTGTGGTTACATACAAATTTTAGGATTATTTGTTCAAGTTCTGTGAAAAATGCTGTTGGTGTTTTGATAAGTGTTGTATTAAATCTGGAGCTTATTCTGGGTAGTATAGATATTTTAGTAATATTTGTTCTTCCAATCCATAAGCATGGAATGTCTTCATTTGTTTGTGTTGTCTTCAGTTTCTTTCATCAGTGTTCTATAGTTTTCAGAATATAGGTCTTTCACCTCTTCGGTTAAGTTTATTTCTAGGTGTTTTATTATTTTTGGTGCAATTTAAAATGGGATTATTTTCTTAATTTTTCTTTCTGCTGTTCCATTACTGAAATGCAACTTATTTCTCTATATTGATTTTGTATCCTGTGACCTTACTAAATTCATTTATCACTTCTAGTAGTTTTTTAGTAGTCTTTAGGGTTTCCTACATATAGTACCATGTCATCTGCAAATAGTAAAAGTTTTACTACTTCCTTACCAGTTTGGATGCCTTATATTTCTTACTCTTGTCTGATTGCTGTGGCTAGGACTTCTAGTACTATGTTGAATAAAAGTGGTGAGAGTGGGCATCCTTGTCTTTTTCCTGACTTAAAGGAAAAGCTCTCAGATTTTCACCATTGAACATGATATTAGATGTGGGTTTTTCATATAAGACCATTATTAGGTTGAGGTATGTTCCCTCTAAACCTACTTTGTTGAGGATTTTTATCATGGATATTGATTTCATCAAATGCTTTCTCTGAATCTATTGAAATGATCATAAGATTTTTATCCTTTCTCTTATAACACATGTGATGTGCTATATCACATTGATTGATTTGCAAATAATGAACCATTCCTGCATCCCAGGAATAAATCCTACTTGATCATGGAGAATGATTTTTTAAATGTATTATTGGATTTTTGTTTGCTAATATTTTGTTGAGGATTTCTGCATCTATGCTCATCAGATGTTGGCCTGTAATTCTCTTTTTCTGTGGTGGTATCTGTTTTTGGCGTCAGGGTAATTAATGCTGGCTTCATAGGATGCATTTAGCAGTTTTCCTTCCTCTTCTACATTTTGATAATAGTTTCAGAAGAATAGGTACTAACTGTTCTTTAAATGTTTGGTAGAATTAATCCGTGAAGCAGTCTGTTTATGGACTTTTGTTTGTTGGGAGTTTTTAGATTGCTGATTCAATTTCATTGTTGGTAACTGAACTGTTCAGATATTCTATCATCCTGATTCAGTTTTGGGAAGTTCTATATTTCTAGGAATTTATCCATTTCTTCTATTTTGTCCAACTTGTTGGCATATATTTTTCATAATATTTTCTTAAAATATTTCTTAAATGTCTGTATTTATTTTGAGAGGAAGAGAGAGAGCAGGGTAGGGGCAGAGAGAGAAGGCAAGAGAGAGAATCCCAAGCAGGCTCCACACTGTTAGTGCAGAGCCTGACTCAGCTCAAAACCATGAAATGTGAGATCATGACTTAGCCAAAGCCACATTGCAGACTTAACTAACTGAGCCACCCAGGTGCCCCTCTCTTAAATTCTCTTAATTCTGTGTTGACAGTGTTGTTATTTCTCTTCTTTCATTTCTGATTGAGTTTATTTGAGTCCTCTCTTGTTTTGATGAGTCTGGCTAAAGGTTTGTCAATTTTATTGGTCTTTTTAAGGAACTGTCTTCTGGTCTCCTTGATCTGTTCTAATCTTTTTGTAAAGTTTCTATCTCATTTATTTCTGCTCTAATCTTTATTATTTCCTTCAGTCTATTGGTATTGGGTCTTGTTTATTCTTCTTTTTCTATCTTATTTATGTGCAAGGTTAGGTTGTTAGAGATTCTTCTTGTTTTCTGAGGTACACTTGTATTGCTATAAACTTCCCTCTTAGAACCATGTTTCTTGTGTTCCAAAGATTTGAGACCATTGTATTTTCATTTTCATTTGTTTCCATGCTTTTGAAAAATTTCCTCTTTGCTGTTTTGGTGATGTATTCATTGTTTAGAAGCACGTTTTCTAACTTCCATGTATTTGTGCTTTTTCCAGATTTTTTCTCGTGGTTGATTTCTAGTTGCATAGCTTTAGAATAAACAAGATGCATGGTATGACTTTGGTCTTTTTGAATTTGTTAAGACATGTTATGTGACCTAAGATGGGATCGATTCTAGAGAATGTTCCATGTGCATTTGAAAAGAATGTGTATTCTTTTGTTGTAAGATGGAATTTTCTGAAAAATCAGTTAAATCCTTCTGTTCCAATGTATCATTCAAAGCCACTGTTTCCTTGTTGACTTTTTATTTGAATGGACTGTCCATTGATGTAAATGGAGTGTAAAAGTCCCCTACTATTATTGTAATACTACTGATTACTCTTTATGTTTGTTATTAACTGTTTTGAAGTCTATTTTGTCTGATATATGTATTGGTACCCCAGCTTTCTTTTCCCCTCCATTTGTATGATAAACGCTTTTTTTTTTTTTTTTTTTTTTTTTTTTTTTTTTTTTTTTTTTTTTTTTTTTTTTTTTTTTTTTTTTGAGAGAGAGAGAGAGAGAGTGCTCAAGCACATGATTTGGGGAGAGAGGGACAGAGATAATCTTAAGCAGTCTCTATGGCCAGCCTAGAGCCTGACACTGGGCTCTATCTCACAGTTGTGAGATCATGACCCAAGTTGAAGTCAAGAGTCAGATGCTTAACTGACTGAGCCATCTGGGTGCCTGCCCCTCAGTCCCTTTACTTTCAATCTATCATGCCTTTTGGACTGAAATGAATTTCTTATAGACAGCATATAGATGAGTCTTGTTTTTTATCTATTACATCACTGTATGTCTTTTGATTGAAGCATTAAGTCCATTTACATTCAAAGTAATTATTGAGAATTATGTATTTGCTATTTTGTTACTTGTTTTATGATTGTTTTTGTCTTCTCTTGCTCTTTTCTCTCATAATAAGTTGATTTTTTTAATGATATACTTGAATTCCTTTCTCTTTATTTATTGCATATCTATTACTGGTTTTTGATTTGAGGTTACTGTTAGGTCTGTATATATCTTCTGCATATAGCAGTCTATATGTAAATTGATATTCACTTAAGTTTGAATCCATTTGTTGTTCCCCTCCCCACTGCATGCTTTAGGTAAATGATATCCTACTTTACATACTCTTGTGAGTCCCTTGACTGATTTTTACAGATATAGTTTTACTGCTTTTGTGCTTCCTACTTTCCTTACTCTTGCTTATGGTCTTTCCTTCCCAAGAGTTCCCTTTAATATTTCTTGTAGGGCTGGTTTGGTGGTTATGAAAGCCTTTAACTTTTGTTTGTCTGGTAAACTGTACCTCTCCTTGCATTCTGAATGACAGTCTCGCTGTATAGAATATTTGTTGCTGCAGATTTTTTTTTCCTTAGGCACTATGAATATACCATGTCACTCCCTTCTGGTCTGCAAAGTTTCTGCTGAAAACATCAGTTGACAGCCTTATGGGATTTCACTTATATGTAACCGTTTTTCTTTTGCTGCTTTTAAAATTACTCTTTATCACTACTTTTTGCCCTTTTAATTACTACATATCTTGGTGTGGTTCTCCTTCGGTTGATTTGTTGGGGGATCTTGGGGCCTCTTGGATCTGGATTTCTGTTTCCTTTCCCAGAGTTGGGAAGTTTTCAGATATTATTTCTTGAAATATATTTTCCATCTCCCTTTCTCTCTCTTCTTTTGGAATCTCTATAATGCGAATGTTATTATGCTTGGATGGTGTCACTGAGTTCCATAAGTCTATTCTTATTTTGCATTTTTTTTTCTCTCACTGGCTCAGCCTGATTACTTTCCATTACTCTGTGCTCCAGGTCACTGATTTGTTTTTCTGCTTCTTCTAGTCTACTATTTATTCCATCTAGTATATTTTTAATTTCACTTATTGTAGCCTTCATCTCTGATTTTTTATCTCTGTTATGGGTCTCCTTGATGTCTTCCACTCTTTTCTCAATTCCAGTATCTTTATGATCATTAAATTTTTTTGAATGCTTATTTTTGAGAGAGAAAGAGACAGAGCACAAGTGGGGGGGTGGGGCAGAGAGAGAAGGAGACACAGAATCTGAAGCAGGCTCCAGGGTCTGAGCTGTCAGCACAGAACTTGATGTGGGGCTTGAACTCATGAGCCATGAGACCATGACCTGAATCGATGTCAGATGCTTAAATGACTGAGCCACCCACATACCCCTATGATCATTACTTTATTTATCAGGCATATTGCTTGCTTGTCTCTGTTTTGCTTAGGTCTCTTGCTGTGGTTTGGTCCTCTTCTTTTATTTGGGATATAGTCCTCTGTCTCATTTTGTATAACTGTTTCTCTGCATTTGGAAAGTCAGTTCTATGTCCTGCTTCTGATAGTGTCCTTATGAAGAAGAGATCCTGTACTGTCCTGCAGTGCACTGTCCCCTGTTTACTGGACCTGGCGCTTCAGAAGTGTCTCCGATGTGTGCTGCATGTATCTGAACATTGTGGCTGAACCTTTTCCTTCAGTTCCATCATCTGCAATAGCCTCTTTGCCTGCTATGGGCAGTGTCTGGCCCCGGCACTGTTAGTAGGCCAGTGTGTGGCTGCCCTGTGCTGGAGTTGAGTCAGATCAGGTGTCTGTGAAGTGCAGGAGCACCAAATTGCAGTGTGCTTTCCCTGTGTTGTCCCCTGAGCAGCTTTTATTGGTGGGCTGGCATGCAGTCATATCAGTTGTCTGCCCCAAACTCACTGCTAGGACTGAAGTCTGGCTGGTGTGTGTGGTTTTTTCTCTCCCCAGGGCAGGAACCTCTTTGGAGTGGTGCTGGCCCATGTTGGGGCTGCTTGCACACTGTCAGGCTTGTAGTGCTGCTTTGGATGGGCTCTAGCCAAAAGTGTGGTTGAGGGGGTGGTTCCCCAATGTGTGTGGAAGCAGGATATGCAGTGTTTGCCAGGTTTGTGCACAGCCGGTCCTTTAGAGGATGGGACCTCAGTCCCTACTGAGGCAGACCTGGCTGAGGGGGTGCCATGGTGGGGTAGTGGTGTTAGCAAGTTAGGTAGCAAGAGTCAGTGCTAGGCTGGTTCCTGAGGTGGCCATGTATTTATGTGAGGTGGGGGCATAGAGGAGGGGAAATGGCTCCTGCCAGCTCCTGTGTTTCTGGAGGAGTCTTCCCATGATCTCTGTCCTTCCAGGACACCTCAGCGATGAATAAACAACTCTTTTTCCCATATGCCCCAGACATTTTTCAAACTGGTGCCTCTATACTGTTTCTCTGTGGGCTGTTGTGCATTCTCTTTAAGGGCAGAGACTCAGTTTCCTCTTGCCCACCCAGCTCTCCCTGAGTGGAGCCACTAACTTTTTTTACATCCTGAGTTTTAAGTCCTGCTGGTTTTAAGAACTACTGAAATTCAGCCCACTGGCTTTTAGAGCCAAATGTTATGATGGCTTGTCTTCCCTCTGCAGGCTTCCCAGTGGGAGGGTCTGTTTCTCTCCCCTCTACATCCTCGGGTCTCTCCTCTCGTGGATAATTCTGCAGGTTCATTTAGCTCCACACATTTCTGTTCTCCCTACCCTCTTTGATGTGGCCTTTTCTCTACATTTAGTTATGGACTTTGTTCTGCCAGTTTTAGGGTTGTGTTTTGGGTTATTTACACTGATGTGAGTGTTACCTGGTTGTATTGGTGAGGTAAGGTAAGCTTAGGGTCCTCCTACTCTGCCATCTTCCCAGCAATACTCAGCACTCACATGTTACTATCTTCCCTTTCCTCCTTACACTTCTTTCCTTATTGTTTTCCTCATCATACTAATTAAATCGACTCTAAAATCATGCTAAAATGTTTTTTTCTCTATTTTTTGCTCATATCACTTGCTTTCTCAGCTTCATACAAATGATGCCCAAATCTGAGTACTAGATACATTTATTTCTTAATTTTCAATTCTACTTTTCCAGATATGTACAGATTCTTTACCTAAAGCTTCTTTCATATCTTTAAAATCAACATGTTGTTAACAGAATTGATCCATTTTTTTCTGGTTCTCCCACTAATGAGAATGGAATCATTGTTCTTTCTATCACTTGGGTTTGAAAACTTGGTGTCATTCTGGACTCTTTGTCCCTTTATTTCAAAATGGTGTCAAGTTATGTTACCTCTGGCTTAATTCAGGCAGGTTGTGCTGCAAAGGCATTCTGGGCCACTCTTTATGGAATACGGAAGAAAGAAGGAAGGTGAGACTAAATGGAGCCAGTGTTGGAGAATCTGAACCAGCTTTACAGAGCTGGCTTCATTGGAAGAAGTCTTATGGACTCTATCTATGGTCCCTTATTAGGTGTTACCATAGGATGTGATAAACTCAGACTTGAGACAACTCTTGAAAGTCAGAATGTCTCACTAGAAGACAGGAAAACTCTGAGGACATAAACAATTCTTGAAGTCAATTACAGAACAGTGAGAGCACAGTCCTAGAACTCTATTGTTAGGGGACAGATCCAGCTACACAGTGGTCAGGCCTCTGCTAATGCATATTTATCCAGTTAGTCTTCCTAAAATGGACCTTCCATCATGTCACCTGCCTGGTCAAAAATCTTTAGAGGCTTCACATTTTCAATAAAATGGTATCCAAACCTTTCTGTCGAGCTTTTAAAGTTCTCCATTATTTTAGTACCAACATCCCTTTTCTGGCTGTTCATCTTCTGCCAATTGAAACTTGGATTACTTCCCAGTACCTACTGCAGAAAATAAATAAAAATAATCAAGTATACCAAATGGTGATCGTTTCAAGGAAAAATGAAGGAAGTTTAGGTGATGGAGAATGAAGTGGGTTGGAGTATGTTCACTATTTTAGAGAGTGGTTATGGAAGGCTACTTGAGTAAGGTAACATTTAATAAGAGCATGCAGATGCTCTGAGGTGGAAACATGCTTGCTGTGCTCTGGGAGCACATAGGAGGCCAGAAGAGCTGGAGTGTAGTGAGGGAGATAAAGGGATATTAGCTCATGTAGGACCTTTTAGACATGGACCCTAAGTCTTCCAACACTCCTAATCTATGCTTCTCTTCCCAAAGAAATGATGCCCTTTCAGTGCTTCACATGTCTTGGTTTGGGTAGTACTTACCATCTGTTTAGTGTTCTTTGGTGAGTATAGGGATATCAATACCGACTTACAGGGAAAGTTACAAGATTGTATGAGGGGACTTATTAATTCTTTCAACAAACACTACAGAAAATTTACTATATGTTTACTATTGGTAGATACAAAGGTGATTAAGAATTGGTTACAGCCCTCAAGGAACTTGTAATATATATGACAACCCCAACATTTTTTAGTAAGTATGATGTATTGAGGGTGATGATCTCATGTAAAAGGTATAAGAATAATACAGGGTGGTTGTCTCTTTTGGAGGTTTGCACATAGTCTATTAAAGGCTTCATGAAGGCAATTACATGTCTATGGAACTTTACAGGATAAATGACATTTTGACAGTCGAAGGGTGGGAGGAAATCCAGGCAGAGGACAACACAAATATGAAGTCAAATAATAAGAAATAGTCTGTTTTACTTAAGGACAAATGGGTGAGTGATATTTTAAGAAATTCAGATGGAGGAATGTTGGGTTCTAAGAAATGAGGCAGGAAAAAGAGGTAGGGGCCAGAATTTAAAGGTTTGTTTTTGTAACTCTAAGGAATTTGGACTTTATTATCTAGTCAATAGAGAACTGCAGGAGGGTGTCCTGGTCATTAAGAGAATGATAGGATCCAATTTATAGTTTTAGAATTACTCCAAGGCCATCTTAAGTGGATTTCATGGGTGAAGACAGTGAAATGAGTTTAGAAAGTCAGTGTAATAATTCAGGAGAGAAATATATATGAAAGGCACATCTGAGTGTACAATGCCTGATATATAGTAGGTGCATAGTAAGTGATGGCTTCTCTTCTCATTTGACCAATTCTCTAGGTTAGTGATGGCAGATGTTATGATCACTATTTTACAACTTGGGGAATTGAGTTGCTTGTTCAAGTCTTTCCCTAGGGCATTTAGATTATAAACGGCAGGCCAGAACTACCACTTTTGTGTTTTTCTTTCAGATTCAGCACACTATTAATACCTAAGAGCTTTGAGGATACTAATGAGAATAGCAAGTTTTTAGATAAATAGAATATTCATTTTGTGTATATGGCTTTCAGGAGTCCACGTATGAATCAGATCCTTCTTTAACCAAGTCCTGCCTCTACAGTACATCTATTCCACACATACTTTTGGAGAGTTTATTATAAGCAGAAACTGAGGACATAGTGTAGAAAGAAATAAAGATCTTGTTCTAAGTGAGCTTAAATTCTTAGTGAGCTAGTCAACAAGAAAGTGAAGAAAATGGATCCTATGATTATAACCAATGGTAAAATAAAGCTACGTGGCCAGATCGATAGATTAGGGAACAGAAAACCATGGGAGATCTCTATTAGTTAAGTGATCAGGAAAGACTTCCCTGAGGAAATGACATTTGTGTTGATACAAAAAAGCAAGATTTGTGAATTCTACAGGAAAAGAACATTTCAAGGAGGCAGAAGGACCATCAAAGATAAAGGCCCTGCAACAAACTATGTTGTATGGTTTAGAGATCAGTCAGAGGGCCAATGGGGGTGACAGTGAAAGAATACAATGATGACTGAGAAGGAAGAAGGGAAGAGGTGCAGGAAACAGTTAACAGTTTAGTTCAGTGTTTTTTTCTTTTTCCTGAGAGACAGTAAATAGTGATGATATCTACTGAAATGGTATGGATGAAACTTCAGGATAAAATCAGGACATGATAAGGTTGAAAAACCTCCTGAAACTCCAGGTAGAGATTCTGAACCCCTTGATATTAGTGGAGAGCCCAGGAACAGAAGACAATTATAGAACTAGAAATAAAGGAGATCTCTGTACTCAAAAGCTTTTTAAAGCTACAGAATTAGAGATCATCATCTAGGGAGGGAGTCTATGTAGAAAGAGTAGGGGGAAGAGGCTAGATTTTACAAAATTTATATTCAGGGAAGAGGAGGAGTTCCTGGCAATGAAAACTGAGAAGCAGCTGAGGAAAGAGAAACACTAGAATAAAGTGATTTCCCAGCATCCCAGTGACAAAAGGGTTTTAAGAAAGAGGAAATAGTCAAATATGTCAGCTGCTCCCAAAGCACATATAAAAGGATGACTGAGCATTGACCAATGGGATTGAGAAAATGGAAGATATCCATGACCTTGACAAATGGGGCTTTGGCAGAGTGATAGGGGTGGAGGTCTAATAGAAGTGGGATAAAAGAAAGGAAAAGTCCACAAGTGATCACTGATAACTCATACTCTGGGAATTTGGGAAATTGGACAGTAGTTAGAGGAAGTAATAGGGTGCTTGGGGGGATTTTAAAATGAGAGATATTACAGACTGATAATGAGAATGATCCAGTAGAAAGGGGAAATTACACTTCCAGGTAGTGTAAAGTATGGGCAGGGTAAATCTTTTCAGATGAATTCATGTTGGCACAACTAGGTAGATGTGTAAGCAGTCATGCTGAGAAGAAAACCAGAATTAGCTAATATTTATTGCATGCATACTATGTGGAGGCATTCCATGAAGCTTTTCCCCATGTAACACCTACAACTCTATGGGGCAGATACTATCATTTCTTCTAATTGACAGGTGAGGAAAATGTGTCTTAATGTTCTAGTGACTTGCCCCGAGGTCGCACCATTAGTAAGTGGTAGAATCTCATTTCAGACCTGGGTCCACCAGCCTGTGCACTTAATTCCCATGCTGTAATGTAAAGGAAAAAGGCCAGGGCTTCTGTCCAGAACAACGAGGAGTAGCTCTAGGTAATTAAGGACCATGATATATTTCTTCTCACTGTTGCCTGGAATTTTTATTAAAATTATCAGGTGCTTCAGTAATAGTTTGACATCTCAGAATTTTGGTTACTAATTCCAGAGTTGCAGGATGTGGATTATTCCTATAATCTGTGCCCAGAAATTCAGCCTAAAATCACTATTTCACAGAAATGGTCCTGAGGATAGTTTCCCTGAGTATGTACCATGCAACATGCTTTTTGCCATTTTGCCTGTAGTTCTTCAATTGAATTAAAACAAAACAAAGCAAAACCTACAACTTTTTATTGATCTACATTGAACGAAATGGTGTGCTAGTTGTTGGGCATATATAGATGAACAAGATGAACAAGATGAACAAGTCTCTGTCCCCAAATGTTCAAAGTAAGAGGCAGATTCAAGGTGAACAGTGACTTATCTAGGTTATTTCTGTCAATAGAATTGAATTGGTTCTCTTGGGTCCTTACATCATTTATGCCCTGAACAAAACTACACCAAAGGCCTTGCATTTTGGGAACATAGAGAAGGGAAGTAGACAGTGAGTGACAGAAAACATTTTTTTTTTTTTCAAAGAGAAGGATGCTTGAATGATTGATTTTCTACCTCAGTCAAAAAATAATTTAAGTTTTCAAAGATACAGAATACAGAGTTCATATGATTAAGTGAAGAAATTAGGAACCAGAAAAATAAGAGGACTTCAGAATAGGGGCTGAATACCTCTCAAAAGTTGTGAAGATTTAGCCAAAGGTAGTGAATTCATACACAAATACAGAGCAGACGCTCTCTAATTGGATAGGAATGGAATAATTATGTTAATCTGTCTTTTTTTAAATCTGAAAAGGCTTTTAATTCTTTGTATAAATTTAAAATTAAAATATATTCATATTATTTGGCCCTTGCCTCAATTTCTCCTTTCAGGACAAAACTATCCTCTGGTGTCACCTTCACTCAGCATAGATTTTTCTCCTGAGGATCATGTCAGCAGGAGGTCTTCTCTTCCGCCATTCACGTGTGCCCACCTGGCTATTGGGCAGATGTTCTCCTGTAGGGTACACAAATCTTCCAACATTAAGTTTTAATTGCATCCCCATAATTGTTGTTTAAATGTTGGCATTCATTTTATGCGCTGATTTTGCTATGCTAATCAGTGCTCAATTCAATCCAGAAAAAACAAATAAACAATAACAACAACAAGAAAAACAGAACTCCTATATTTATAGCCGGTGACTCAAATAGTGCCACAAATCATGACCGTGACTAATTGCTTGATGTCTATCACAGGATGAACACAGACACCTCCCTCACACAGCTTTCATCCCCATAAACAAAATCTAGTCTGATTTGTTTTAGAATAAATTTGATTTGAGAAGGCACTGGGGCTCTATCAATAAGCAACAAACAAAATATAGTTTCCTTCAAATGGAACGGAGGTTACACTTTGAGGAGATTGCTTTTCTTCTTAAGGGAATTAGGAGAAGCAAGCTGGAAGCTCCCTTCCCAGTGGCAAACATGGGGGCCAGTTCAGAACCTCAGATATTTTTCTTCAAACCCTTTGGTCAATAAGAGAAAAGTTTCAGCTTGTCAAGAATATGATCAATCAAAGGGGTTTGGGATTTGGAGTCCAAGGATTTGGCTTTGGTGTGAATTTGGCAAGGGTATGGATATAACCAAAACCATTGTCTGACTTTGGGCAGCCTCATGTGTTTTGTGAAGACTTTTATCTCAGATTCTTTCTATAGCAGAATGTTATAATAAATAATTCAAACCCTATAGGATAATAATTTAAACTGTAAGAATTAAATGAGTAAATATAGGGGCGCCTGGGTGGCTCAGTCAGTTGAGTGTCTGACTCTTGATTTTGGCTCAAGTCCTGATTCCATGGTCATGGGATAGAGTCTTGTGTCCAGCTCCATGCTAAGCATGGAGCCTACTTAAGATTCTCTCTTTTCCTTTCCCTGTGTCCCTCCCCTACTTGTGCACACACACTCTCTTTCTCTTAGAAAAATTTTTAAAAAGCCATTCTTCAAAAAATCCCAAAAATATAGTTGAGAGTTTTATAGATGATTGAATTATATAACATTGTGTCTTAAAATGTGTACATAGTTGATACATAGCACAGCTTTAGCCAATGCCTTCTAGACTTTTCTGAAAGTTCTACTCCAGTTTTAGACATAGAAGTGGGGATTTGAATTCTGTGGTTTAGAATAAATACATATTTCCTTGCTATGAATCCAGATTTAATATTCAAGAAATTATAGATTTGCTATGGTCTTAAATTTAGAGAAATTTGATCAGTGTTAAACACCAATCCCTATAATAGTTTTCAAGCCATTTTCTTGTCTAGTTGACAGGGACCCAATTTTTCATGAGGGCTTTATTTCAGTTTCAGGTCCTCTGATTAAAGTCCCGTTCCTGCAATACCAAGTACATCAGTGGAATTTAGCACCAATCTGATAATGACTCAGAGAACTATCAGATACATTCCTGATTGCCTTAGGGTGGATTACAATTTGTCATCTTGATAGAAGGCAGGAGTAGGGGATAGAACTTTATTTACAAATGTTGTGCATATTGCCAGGATTGCTGCTCTGACTTTAAAATAGCTGTTAAGTCCAGGTCTTCAGCTGCCAAAGAGTGGCAATCCTTCCTTAGTATGGTGGGCTTGTGCAGAGTAACTTCCCCACCTTGGTTTCCTATTCCATATGGTCAGCTTCCTGAGTGTGTTTCAACAGTTGTTGGCGTCTGTCCTCCTCAGTATATGGTTTTGTCCCTTTCAGGGCGATTAAGGCAAGCTCAGACATGGCATATGCTTAGTCCTCCACAGTGAAATGTCAGTAGCCTAAACACTGGGGGAGCAAGAAGAGATGCGAAGACCAGTTAGGGGGTGCTTGTGGTTTCCCAAAAATCCTCTTAAATTTTAGTGTATAGAAGAATTATAAAGGAACCTGTTAAAGTGCAGATTTTAATGGGGTGAGGCTCAAGATTCTGCATTTCTGGGAGCTGCCAGGCAATGGGGACACTGTTGGTTCATGGAACATCTTTGAACAGCAAGGGTCTATGGTGAGTCCATACCTAATTGCTACTTCTACACTCTCTCCTGTGACTTGACACTTCAGTGCAGTGGTTCTGTACTTGGGCTGCATGTGAATTCCAACTAGGGAGTATTTAAATACTGATGTCTGATTCCACATCCAAGAAATTCTGATTTAATTATTCTGGTGGAAGGACCAAAAATATTTTTAATTTTTTAAAAATGTTTTATTTACTTTTGAGAGACAGAGGGAGAGGGAGAGAGAGCAGGCATGAGTAGGGGAGGGGTCCCAGAAAAATATTTTTTAAAAAGCTCTCCAGGTAATTCTAGTGCATGGTCAAAACTGAGAAGTATGGCTTTAGTTTATTTGGCTTGAGCCCAGCTTCACACTCTGACACTACTTTCGGGTCTCTTTTTCTCCATGCTTCACAGCCTGTAGACCTGTTACCCCGTCCAATTGATCCCAGGATCTGAGTATTATGCTGTAGTCCTGACTTGTCCAGCAGAGAAACCACAATAGAAGGTCACTCTCTGTTCATTTGGTGTCCTCAGTTTTTGATGTTCCCACAGCATCGTTATTATCTTATCTTACTACAATTTGTTTATATGTCCACATCTCTACCATCCAGCTACTCAAAGACCAGGACTGTATCATATCCATCTCTGTTTTACCAAGCCCTAGCATAGCGTACACAATCTGTACAGGTGTACAGAATAAATGAAACAAATCAATGCAGTGCGCGTAGTGAGCTCCCAGAAGGTCTCCTTAAAATTCTCCAATGAGGCATTAAAGTATGGAATGTGGAGGTTATACATAGCTGGCTCCATTTCCTAAATGTGGGCAAGAAAATCCTGATTGAAAAGAACACAGACTAAAATAAACATCAGTTAACAACCTGACTTTTTATATCTTCACATAGAATTGCTTACTAAAAATTTCAGAAAAATATTACTCCTATCATAATTTCTAATACTCTTTTATAGAGCTTATTATATTACTGGTTACTTTTCAAAAGTAAAAATATGTGAGCATGTGTGTGTAAAAGTGTGTGATTGTATATATGTATATGCAACATTGTGTGTGTATTTAGCATGGGTTATTATAACTTCTCATTTTACTGGTGAGGTGACCCCTTGCTTGGAGAGTTTCAATAGTTTGGGTTAAATCACATAGCTGGTAAGTGGCAATGCTGGGATTTAAGCCAACATTCTGAGTCCAGAAATCACTCCCATAAAAACCACCCCATAATAGCATCTACCTTCCATAGATGGCCTGGCTAGTTCTAAAGCAAGTAGAACTGTCATACTTTAACACCTGTAAACTCCTCTCTTCCCCCACTTCTCCTTTTTGTCTGTCTGTTTATTTTTACTGGTTATATCTCATGGTATGCTCATAACCAACTTAAATCTAAAATTTTAAATGCTAACATCCCTTACTCTCTCTTGCATATTCAATCATTCATTTCATCTGGATTTTTCCTATCAGCTTCTAAACACCCTTGAATGGATCCAACCACTCAAAAAGAAGAGATCATTATGTAACATGGTAGAGATACTAATGACAGTATCACTGTAATGGCAATAATATGATAATATATAACTATAACATTAACATATAACACTGTAAATTTAAGGCATATAAGTCAATTATAGCTCAACAAAATAAAAATTAAAAAATACCCTTGAAGCTCTAAAAATAAGACATTCGTATTCATATTCAGTTTCAGTTTCCACCACATCTCTCCCCTTCTCTTTACTATATTTTATAGCCCCTTCATTCACCTCTGATTTAAACCTCGGCCTGATGTAGCCTGACATCCGCCCTCATCACTCCATCAGAAACCGCTCTCCTCACTCTGCCACTCATGACCTCCATACCATTAATCTCCTTTAACCTGTTAATTTCAGGCCTACCCTTACTTGATCTTTCAGTAGCTTCTGACAGTGTCAGACACTGAAAACACTTGACTTCCGTGATGCTATACTGCTCTGTTTCGTTGTTCTGGTTCTCTGGCTGCTTATCCATCATCTTTGCAGATTTGTTCTCAGCTATGCAACAATTAAGTGACAGAATTCCTTAAGCTTTTTCCCCAAGCCTCTCCTCTCTTACTCAGTGGTGTCCTTGTACATGGTGATTTTCATCCTAAGGTTGTCTTTACCACTAGCTACAGTCAAGTTAGACATTGCCTTTGAGCTGTCAATAATCTAATTGGCTGATCCTCTTGGATGTTTCCAGGGTCCATCAAAATTAACCAATTATTTTCCCCGCCTGCCTTCTGAGTCCCCCAGTGAATCATCTTTTTGGGTTCTCTATCTCAGGGAATGGTGACTTCTTCTATGTAGGTGTACTCCTCACATATCTACAAGTTACCTTTGAAACTTCTCTCACTCCCCTTCTCTAACCCTTGATTATACCTCTTAAGTACACTATTATTAAGACAATGCTTTCTATACTTGTGACAATTTTTGGTTATTTGATATTTCCCCCATCTTCTAGGAGTTGAGTGATTATTCCAGCCTGGCAAGTTCTTTTGAAGCCCTGTAATAACATTTACTTGAACCCTTAACTCTTGATAATCTTGAGTACTTTTTTTCTTTGGAGAGAGAGAGAGACTGATTGATTGATTAGGGGAGAGGATCAGAGGGAGAGAGAGAAAGAATCCCAAGCAGGCTCCACGCTCAGTGCAGAACTCAACACAGGGCTCCATCCCACAACCTTGGGATCATGACCTGAGACAAAATTAGGAGTAGGAGGCTCAACTGGCTGAGCCCCCCAAGGTACTCCTATTTTCTTGAGTACTTTTAAAATCCCAAGTTGCACAAAGCTGTGTCCATCTCTAAATGTTGATGTTGACCTTACCAAGTCACTGTGTCTGCCCCCAGAGATTCCAATTTTCTCTCTAAATCTCAGCCTGAACTCTGTGCAAACTGCCTCTTGATTCTCTCCTCCAGCTGATTAGATTGTTCTGGGGGAGAAAGAACAAAGAGATCAGGGCGATTTTTTTTCTCCTCCTTTTCAGCAGTCTCTTTGGGTTCACATTTTGTTCAATTGACAAGTACTCGAATCTGCCTTCTCTTTTTCTATTTCTGGAGCTTTCTGAGGGGTATTTAATGATTTTTTCAAGCATTTCAGTCTTTCCAGTTGATTCTCCCCTGCCTGACACACATGGTATGCAGACCCACACATCTCTGAGAACAGATCCATTGCAGTCTCTTACCTGAGTGGAAACAGATGCTCACTGCAGAAATAAGCTTCAGATGGATGTGTGTATAATAATCATCCTTCTGAAGACAGACTCCCCATGGAAAGGGAGCAGAGCACGTTTAGACAAGAGCTGAATAAATGAAAACGAAGAGTTTAGCAGAGAGGGGAGCCACACCTTGAAAGGATACCCATTGAGTGTCAGCAAATCAATGCTGTGAGTAACTTAAAGATTATCTAGTTCAGCCTTTTTGCTTTACAGATGAGAAAACTGAGTCCTAGAGAGTTGAGATAATTTGCTCCCATGTAGAAAAATTAGTTATAGCAGTGCAAAAATCTTTTGCTGCCCAGGCCTACCTATTTGGAGACCAGTCTATACTCTGATTATAGGCTCCCATGATATTGCCTCCCTCTCTGGGTGAATGTTGCCTATCCCATCTATAATCAATCTCCCCCCACACTCTTTCTCCTTCTCTTTCCCGGGGAGTTAAATTTGTAAGAAAAAAAGGCATCTGAAGCATCGCAAGTGTGGTTACCTTTCCTATACATATTGCATCAAAAATTTTAGATTTTTGTTATTATTCCTCTTCTTGATCCACACACACAAAAGGGTCATCTTGGGTATTTTACCAACCATCCTAATACTGGTTAAATTCTTCTACTTCTTCTTGAACCAATTTATACCTGGTATCAGGCATTTGGTTCTAAGAAGTGAGTCAAGGCAGTGTTGAATTAGCTACAATGGAAGGGACTGGAAAATATATTTCAAGTGGTAATAAGGGAGGAAATAATTTATCTCTGTGGTCACCTGACATTGGTGATGTGATTATATGTAAGAAATCACCAAAATATGGAATAGAAATTGACCTTTAGTACCACAGACCTACAACCTCTAATCCCATAGGATTATATGCTATTTTCTCAACTTTAGATCTGTTTTCCCTTTAACAATGGACTAGAAAAGCTAAGGAGCCTATCTGAGTACCTTGTGGAGAATTCCATCTTTACACAAGTATTTGTTTAAAAGGCTTATAACATAGTAGGCACTCTTATGAATGGCTAACTCTTTCCCTCTAAAGAAGTAATCAAAATAGAGGTAGCCCCTCTTCACATTTTGCTTCTATTTCAACAGATGAGAGCAACACCCAGCCTCTCTGCAGCCCTGAGGAGTTCTCCTAGCTGCTGAGTCCTTCAATGTAGGTGGATAATAGGACTGCAGGAAATGAAAGGTTTCTATTGAATAGTTGAGTTGAATTCTTTGCTAATTATTTCTTGAAAACTATATTCTTTTTTTTTTTTATTTTTATTTATTTCTAGGAGAGAGAGAGAGAGAGAGACAGCGTGAGTAGGGGAGGGTCAGAGAGAGAAGGAGACACAGACTCTGAAACAGGCTCCAGGCTCTGAGCTAGCTGTCAGCACAGAGCCCGATGCGGGGCTCGAACCCACGAACCGCGAGATCATGACCCAAGCGAAAGTCGGACGCTTAACCGACTAAGCCACCCAGGCGCCCCTTGAAAACTATATTCTTACCTGTGGTAGATCCTGATCCATATCCATCCTCCCCTATTTTTCCTGATCTAGTGAAGTGCCCCATCACTGTTTTGCCTGCTGTGAGTCTGTGTCCCCTATGACCGTATTTGGCGCCATCCATTGGCCAAGCTGTCTCTTGTTGCTCCTGTCTGGGGTCTCGGAACAGAGTCCTCTTTCTTTTACACTGGATACCCTCCCCTAATCAGTAGTAGACTTTGCCTTTTACCTTTTTAAATATTGCCTTATCCTGTAGACATGTCTAAGTGAAAATCTTATGGTCTTTTCTGTGTAGTAGACCTACTATGGCAAGTCCTACATAAGCTAGTGTACTCGAGTGTCTGGGCATGTAATTGTCCTTTGTCCTGATTCTTTTTTTTTCTTTTTTTTTAATGTTTTATTTATTTCTGAGAGAAAGAGAGAGACAGCGTGAGCAGGGGAGGGTCAGAGAGAGAGAGCGAGATACAGAATCTGAAACAGGCTCCATCCAGGCTCTCAGCTGGCAGTTAGCACAGTGCCCAACGCAGGGCTTGAACCCACAAACCATGTGATCATGACTTGAGCCAAAGTACCATGCTTAACTGGCTGAGCCACCCAGGCACCCCCTGATTCATTGTTTTTAACTTCTCTTTGATCAATCAACAGTCTGTCTTCCATGGGGTTAATTCTCCCTCCAGTTCTGGCTCCTCCCAGAGTAAGCCCTAGGCACAACCCATGTGATGATTTAGAATAATACAAAAAGCCTACAACTCTTGATATGAGCTAGTTGGCCATTTATGATAAACCATATTGTCAATGTTTGGACCCAATTCCCTCACTGACACCAAAAGCCCAATAATTTGAAAGATCTTCTCAGGATGCCTGGGTGGCTCAGTCGGTTGGTTAACCGTCTGACTTCAGCTCAGGTCATGATCTCGCAGTTTGTGGGTTCGAGCCCCACGTCAGGCTCTGTGCTGACAGCTCAGAGCCTGGAGCCCGTTTCAGATTCTGTGTCTCCCTCTCTCTCTGCCCCTTCTCCACTCATGCTCAGTCTCTCTCTGTCTCAAAAATAAATAAACTATATTTATCTTGAAACATAACGGCAATAATAAGAGTTCTAAACTGTTAGGCCAAGTGTTATCTATGTGGGTGAGACAAATTTCAATTATGGAGTTTATTCTGATCAACTCCAAAACAGAGGTTTCACAGTGCAGAAATTGTTTAACTGGCAGTAGATATGAGAAACTGAAGAGGTCAGATCAGTTGCCATGGGCAATCAAAATAACAGAATCTGAGAGTTGAGATTGACCTTGAGCACCTTGTACGGAATCTTCTCCCTATCTACATCCTTGGTGCTGGCCTAAAAATCCATTGCTAGCAAGTGAAAATGGCAGGGGCATATTCTCTGTAGTACATGTGAATCCAAATTGGCAAAACTATGGAAATGACAAGAAGAAAAGTGGTTTTTACAAATACTTCTATTGATTTTTGAGAACAGCTTAAAATTTAGATTTTTAGATAGGAATAATTCCTATGTCAGTTATTATATAGAACTCCTTCAAAAGAATCCTTTAGGATAATTATAGCTGTATAATCTGCTGTATGCCAGAAACTGTATTTAATAACCCTCAAAACAACATTATAAAGTATTAACAGTCCCATTTTATAAATGAGAAGATACATGAACTAGTAGGGAGGAGAACCATATCTAGGATTTTGCAAGTAATATGTAGGAAATAATTAGATTTGGATTCAGAAATGCCTAACTCTGGGTCTATGATCTTTTCAAAACACCTTGCTCACTCTTTATTCCAGCCAAACAGCAATTTTTTTTAGAGGTTGCTTTCTGATTTCAATTTAGACAATGACTTTTATCATCTAGGCATTACATAATATATACAACATTTTGTTTCAAAATAGGCTGTTATTTATGTGGTGATTTGGGGGGAAATATTTCACTTGAGCTGGGCTGCAAGCATAGCATAATCACTAATAATAATGAGGGTATACAACTGATGCAATTTTTAAAATAAGGCAGCCAGCCAGAGTGTATCAATTTGAAAGACATTTTTTTTTTTTTTTGGATGGTAGAGAAAAGGATAAAGGGACAAAGAGGTGGCAAAGGCTGCTTGTAAGCCACTCCCAGGTTTTGCTGTATTCAAAAGGAGTGAAGAGGTTTTTGACTGAACCACTGTCTATATGGGCGGGGGAGAAGGTGGTTTGTTTGGAGCCACCTAGTTCTAAGGTGTCTAAAATCTACACGTAGATCATTCTGGTCCATGACTGAATACACTTCTGTTGCACCCCAGCCAAGGAAAATTTTAATGTCTGCAGTGGCTCCAAAAAAGATATGCCCCCAAATTCTAAACCCTGGCATGTGAATGTGACCTTATTTGGAAGTGGGGTCTTTGCAGATCTAATTACATTGTTAAAAATCTTGAGATGAGATCATCCTGGATTAATCAGATGGGGCTTAAGTTCAATGAAATGTGTCCTTATAAAAGAAGAGAAGACAGAGAGGGAGAAGGCCGTGTGAATGAAGACAGAGGAAGAGACTGAAGTTATGTTGCCCCAAGCCAAAGTGACTATAGTCACCAGGAGCTGGAAGAGGCAAGGAAGCGTTCTACGTTAGAGCCTTTGGAAGCAACCCTACTAGCACTTTCTGGCCACCACACCTATGAGAGAAAAAAGACTTTGTAGTGTTGTAAGTCACCCAGTGTGTGGTGATTTGTACAGCAGCAGCCCTAGGAAAGTAATGCAATGTCTAAATGGCAATCGCTCACTCAAATGTTTTTATTCCTTGCTTTTGTCAAGGGGGTGCTGACTCTTCTTGCAAACTACATGCAAGACCATTATGCATGAGCTAAAGTGAATTCATACTGTACCATTCCTCTTGGAAATTCTCAGTTCCTACAATGAATTTGACCCATGAGGATTTGAACATAGTTGGGAAGGGCAAGGCAGGCCCTGGGCTCATGTTTTCAGCATGCTTTCTGACTGAGCAATCAAATTACCCTGAAGAATGCTGAGTCAAAAAAAAACCCTGATGCTAATATTTGTTGGGATGAGAATAAGCAAGAACAGAGTGGGCCACTGGTTGGTATTTCACAGTTGGATGGATCTTTTATCATCTGGAAGTGACAACTCTGTCAATATGGGACCCCTCCCTCTTTTGGCTACCAATTTTTATTCCAGCTAATATAGCCAGAGTTATTAGTTGATATGTTATGACTTTGTATATTGTGGCATAAAACAGAAGTCGTATCTATGGTAACAGACAATCAATCCTCTTTCTTAGTAAGCACTGCAATTACCCAGGCAAAGTGATTTCCTGCTGAGAAAATTCAGGCATCGAACCTTAAAATATTATCTGTTCTTTTCTCCCACATGACATCTTCACTTCCATTCCCAAACAAACCACCCTCTGAACAACATATTTGAATAAGTGCCCCCAAACTCTTAATGATGGTGAGTGATTTTCTTTTTTATAGCCAGAGGCTTTGAATTAAGGGAATTCTGGCAGAGGGCTAGGGAAAATTGGGTGTAACCCAAGCTTGAGAAAACATTAGGCTCTGGAATGGATGCAGCTATCAGCAGTGGAAACATTTAGGTCCGTAAAATCAGGGAAACTCCTTCCCCTCCTCCTTCTCGCTTGTCAATTTCTTATGTAATAATAAGCTTTTCCATTGAAGGTGTTTTCATGCTGTCATCCCAGATTCAACAAATATCTGTTAAATGTCTATAGCCTCCCAGACAATGTTAGTTGATTTATACACTTTTTCTTATTAAACCCTTGAAAATAACAATGTAAGGGCAGGAATTACTACCCTTGTGGAGCAGAAACTAAGGGTTAGAAAAATTCCTTGTCCCAAATTACAGCCTAAATAAACCTCAGAGCTAGAGATTTCAGCTCTGGTCTTTAGGCCCGAATTATTGATTTCCCCTTTTTGTTTAAAAAATTAAATTGGTCAAGCTTTTCTTAATAGGACTTAAGAAATGTGTGTCAGTGCAGGTGTTTTCAATGGGCACTATTTCACACTAGCATTTACTATGGCAGTAACTGCAGAGAAAGTTCTTCAGGGTAAGTTAGAGTAGAAGACTACTCTGTTTGTGGATATTTAATTTTATGAAAAAAATTGCCCTTCACACTGAAAGGACTTAATTTTTAATATACTTACTTAATTAAGTTTAATTAATGATGCTGAGCTTAGTAAACTTAAAGAGCTTCAGACGACATCCCCAGAAGCCCAGAACCTGCCTTCTTGCCGAATCTCAACCTCTGCCTCAACAGATATTGCTTACTCTTTGCTCTATCTGAATCCATGCTATCATTTACCCATTTGTTATATGAAATCCAATTTGTAATTGAGTCTTTGTCCAATATTTCATCACTGAGAGAGGAGAGCCCTGAGATGATTTATTTATCCTAAATAGTGTAACTGAGTTCTGCCTTTCCTAGTTAATAGCCATGCTGTATCTTCTTGATGGTTTGCTCTGTTTCATTTCACCCTGCTGTTTATATCACAACTGGTGCCTCAGGGGTAAAAGTTCTCCCCCTACATACCTGTGCAAACTAGTTTTGGAGAAAAAGTCCCAGAGCCTAGTATCTAATCCTATAGGTTTCCAGGTTTTGTTTCTAGGTTCTTGGAAAACACAAAGTAGATACCAACAGATGTCCTTTAAAGCTAGGATGCAGAACATCTTTCAGATTTGTGTATCAGAAATATGCTGGAAGCTATCAGAGCCACATAGCTGTAGAGCTTTATAGATTTAAGACTGTAGAGAACTCTGAAGATTTAACTCCTAAATTCAGTCCCTGGAACAGTTCTGCAAATTTACTCAGTTCCTGAGTATTCAAGCTTTTCTCCAGTGGTCTCATAATCTGTCTTCCTGCCTGTCTTAGCTGGGGCTGCTGTAATAAAATCCTACACACAGGGCAGCTGAAACAATAGAAACTTACTTCTCACTATTCTGGAGGCTGGGAAGTCCAAGATCAAGGTGCTGGCTGATTTTGTTCCTGGTGAAAACTTTTCTTCCTAGTTTGCAGAGGAGTCTTCTCACTGTATCCTCATGTGGCAGGGGTATAGGGGAGGTGAGAGAGAAAAAGTGAGGGATGGATTAGCTCTCTTGCATTCTCTTCTAATAAGGGCACTAATCCCATCCTAAGAGTTCTACATTCATGACCTAAGTACTTCCCAAAGACCCTACCTCCAAATATCATCACATTAGGAATTAGGACTTCAACATGGGAATTTTGAGGGGACACCAAATTTGACTAAATTTTCTGGTACTGCCTGAGGAGCAATACCTGTTCTTACCTAACACCAGCCTCACAGCCTATACATTGGAGCTCAGCTCTTCATACCTTTCTCAAGGACTTGGTTCTAGAAGTCTCCATTTTTCCTACATTGTTTCTCTCTGCTAGACAGAGGCATTCTTTTTGGTATATAAACATGCTGTTAATTCTCACACCTTAAAAAAATCCCCACGTAAAAAGTTCTTATTTTCACTTCCCCTGCTACCTACCACCTCATTTCTGTCTTCCCCTGTACAGCAAAATTCTTCAAAGGATTCTCTATTGCTACTTCTTCTTATATTATCTTTTAAACACTCTTCTGTCAGCACGTATTTCCACTACTAGTTCAGAGCTGCTTTTCCAAGCCACCAATTTTCTGAATCCTTATGGTCCGTTCTAGTCCTCATCTTACCTGGAAGAAGTTACCATGAGGGGCCACTTCTCCTTCCTTACTGTACTGTCCTTACTTGGCTTCTAGATTCCTGTTTCTCTCCCTAAATCAATCATGATTGCTCCTTAGTCTTTCTCACTGCTCTTCCTCTGTAAACTTCCTCCCCATGACTTCTAAATTTATCTCCAACCAAGACCTCTCTCTTAAATTCTAAACCCATATATTTGAGGGCCTACTTACATATAACATTTAACATGTCTAATTTGACATGTCAGAACTGAACTCTGGGAAGTCTCCCTCATACACAAACCTCTTCTACCTACAGTTTTTTTGTGTTTCAGTTGACAACTAGTCCATCTTTCAATTATCCAGTTCAAAAATCTTTAAGTGGACTTCTCTCTTTGTTATATACACCACATCCAATTCAAGAAATCCTACTTGTGCTGCCATCATAATATATTCAGAATGCAAACATTGCTTAGGTTCTGCCCTATAAAACCCCAGGTTCAAGGTGCCATCATCTGAATCCTGGGTTACTTCTGTTGTTCCTTAACTGGTTTTCTTACTTAAGCCCATGCATTGTTTTAGTCTCCTTTGCTGTCTTTGTTTAGTTCCTTGTTTCTTCTTAGAAGAAACAGTCTTCACTCTGCTCCCAACAGAACAGCCAGAGTGATCCTTTTAAAACCTAGACCATGCCTTTCTTCTATCCTAAAGTGTACAGTGGTGTCCCACTGTATTCTTAGTGAAAATCAAGGTCCTGGTATCTTATAATAGAAGTAATGATTATGTCATAATAAGTACTATTTATGATACAAATTAGTCATTTACTTATGAAAAGTACAGAATAGATATCTCTTAAGAAGTCCTTTAAATGTTTGTAGTGAACTGCCAGGCTTGGTAGAATGATACATAAAAAGTGAGAAAACATTAGATATTTTTATTATAGTCAACAAGCAAGTATTAAGCATTTGACATAAATAAAATGGTATGTTAGATAAAATAGGGATTAAAAGTCATAGACTAATCCTCTAGGGACTCATACAGATACATATTCATACAAGTGTGTGGCATAAGTGATTCTCATACAAGGCATACATGCATTAGTAGAGGTACAAAGTGCTGACGGAATATAGAGTAGGAATATTAGAATGAGTTGAGATTTAGACAGACTGGGATAGAGGAGAGGGGTTGGTGCCAAACAAAGTCATGAAAGAAAAAACTTCCACACATGCTACAGTAGCAATTAATAGTCAGGATGACTGAGGGGCAAAGTGCTTAGCTGACAGTGGAGTACTAAGGAGGTTGTCTGTATGGCATAGGTGGAGACAAATGACACAAAATTTGATAGAGCTGAGGACTGTTGACACAGGATCTTAAATTTCTTGGCTTGACATTCTAATGTTTCTTTTATTCCATGGGGAGCCATTAAACATGTCAAGGGAGTACCTTATTTGATTCACAGCTTTAGTTTAATTAATCCAATTGTAATTTATTAAATGGCCAATCTGTCCTCACTACTACTATTCTGGATATTTTGATATTCATAAAAAGCACTTAGGCTATTTGACAAAATACAAATTCCAATGCCTATGTCCAAAGATGATCTGGTACGGGTTACAGATAACCATATTCAATACAAGACTATGAGTGATTCTGTAGGCAGTTGGTATGCTGACTCATTTTGATGAAATACTAATTTATAGTGTACAAAGCTGTAGAAGTGCTCTCTATAGAGGTAGAGTTTTTATATTTTAATATTTTAGTTTGGGAGTCATCATTTATATTCCTAGTCTAAAAATTATTCACACACACACACATATACACGTGTGTGTATAATACTTACAAACACTTCCTTCTGTTTGGTCAGATCATCCAAAAATGTAATGGACACTGAGATTTCATTTGTTTGTAGATCCCAAGAACAAGAGCATTCTCCTGTACAAACCATCATTGCCATAGATAAGAAAATAATAGTAATTTAATACTGTCATTCACCAAATACATTTTATAACTATATTTTAAAACTCAAGATCCAATCCAGTATTATAGGGGAGTAAGCAGCTTTGTACTGCCTCCCTCTGTTCTTCATGAGATAGAATAATTTGAGGAGTTCACTTGAAATCTTCCATATTCTGGATTTTCCATTTTCTCATGATTAAGCTCAAATTAAAAAAAAAAAAAATCTAAAAATAGTTACCAAAGGTGATGTTGTATACTTTCTATAGCATCACATCAGGAAGTACATAATGTCAGGCCATCCACAAAAATATATATAATCATATAGATAAATAAACACAATATTCAGATCATGCTCCCTTAGAGGAATATGTTTCCAGGACAAAAATAACAACTGAAAAATTTTGAACTTCATCTTGCAGCTTTTATTACTAGTTTTGGTTTGGTAATTGGTAAACAGTTTTGTATTTATTGCAGATCATTGTGGGGCAAAGTGAGAAAATATATTATTTGTAGGGATTTTTGGACCCATTTTCTCACTGTTCAAGAAACAAAATACAAATAAGGAATGGCAGAAGTTTTTGAATTTGGATTAGAAGTATTCGTAGGAACTCATGATTAAAAGGAAGACAGTATCCAGGAAGGAATAACAGTGCAAAATCAATTAACACACCTCTTTCTTAGTTATTGATTTATAAATACCATTTCTCACTTTTAGTGTCCAAATTTCTTGGAGAAATTGATAATTTTAGGAGAAGTACAGGTTGAATCTAGAATAAAAGCATCCTTTTATCCCAGAGAAAGAAAGTGCTCACATATTAATGAAGTCATGTCAAAAGAACATATGCTTACAGAAGTTGGCACGAAGGGGGTTTAGCTGACCAAATTTGTGATCATTTAAGTCTAAATTTAATCATTATGATCACATTATAACATATTGAGTAAAGAATATATATATATATAATGAATTTACAGTAATGTCCCCTCCTTACCACTTAAAGAGGGTAAAGAAGGGCAGATAGGTTTTCTTTAATGCCAACTGTGATGGATTAAAGAATGTTATTTGTTAATTTCTCCATTTTGAGGTAAGATATTGAATCTGAGATGGATACATGTGGTAGAAGGGATATAGTGACAATTCTGAGTCTAAATTTTAAGAAGGTAGGAAAACTTTGGCTTCCTTAATTTTAGAACATTGGATCTGGCATGATCATGTTCCCTCTCAGATCCCCATCACCATGGGAATCCAAACTCACAAGGTGATGCTAAACTTTGGGACACTGGTCAATAGCCTCAGCTGAGCTTCCAACTAACAGCTACCTTTAACTGCCAACCATAGAAGTCAGCTATCTTGGAATTTCCAACTCAATTGAACTCCTACATGACTACACTTAATATGACGTGAAGCTAAAGAACCACCAGTTCAATGCACGGAATCATGACAGATAATAAAATAGTTGTTTTAAACCAATTTGGTATGGTTTAAATTATACCAATTTTGGTATGGGTTTGTAATACAGCAATAGATAACTAAGCCAGTGGCTAGTACATGTAGAGGAATGAAAATCAACACTTTGTACACCCAAATATAATACCGGTCTCAGGCAAGGACACTCAGTGGATGCTAAAACTTTTGGGGAAAATTAGCATAACAGTAATATGTATTCTCACGTAAGTACTTGCTATGTATTAATACCATTTGCTCAACTGTTCTTTTAAATCTCAGTAAATTTGGAGCCCTGGCTTATTCACTATTTACTATCATTTGTCATCCAGTTTGAAATAGAGTAGATTCTCAATAAATCCTTATTAAATGAAAAATAAGTGAATATAAACTTAAGGAAATAGAAAAATTGAAAGTGAAATCACAAAGGACATTCCCTTTAAAAGACTCTTTTCTCTGTTTGATTCTTGTCCTCAAGGCTATTCATGTATCTCAAGGATAGGCCTCCTATTCCCAGGGGCAAATGGAATCTTCAAACTGTATTTGTCCAAATCCTTTTCTCAACCATAAAAGACACATTACAAACTAGCTGTGTACTTCAGGCAATTCATGGGTCCTAGTGTCACGTGAATAACACTGAAATCTGAGTTGGATTCTTATAGTCTAGCAGAGGTTTCATCCCTTACTCTTCCCTATGACCAATAACTAAGTGATGGATCATGAGCTTCCACATTTCTTTATTTCTAATGTGGAGCAAATAAGAGATTAAAATGGGAGACTATTTTAGCACAAGCAGGGAAATGTATTTAAGTAAGCATCTTTTGAACATTATGTATTGTTGACTATTTGAGAGAAAGAAGGAAGGCTGAGAGGATATGGAGATAAGGTAAAGAGCTCATACTTAGATATTAAGACAATGGGAGAGATAGTAACATATTTAAAAAATGCAAAGTATTGAACAAAAAGAAAATATGGGGAAATTCAGAGTGATCCAAACATGGAAATAGGCTCAGTCAAGTCCCAGATATGTGATTGAGGATAACAAATAGGTAAGCAAATCCCTAGTTATATTAAAGATATTTTTAAAAAGAGAGATGGGCACACCTGAAAAGTGGTTGGACAGATATTTATGCAGTTATTGAGTCAAACCTGGTGAGGTGGACAGGAGTGGTGGAGGCAGAGAGACAGACCATCCTTTCCATTGTTACTGATACTGGTACAATTGGCCAAGAATACTCATTAGCTGAATTTCTGTTATCCATTCCACTTCTTGCCTGCTATGTTGAGCTAATTATGGAGTAGTAAGTACCCAAAACAAAGTCTTTATGGTAAATTGGTGGGCTAATGAGCCCACAGAAAGCATTTTAATTAATTCTCTTTGTGTTGACAAGAAAGACAGGACTGAATCTGAGCATTTGCATTGGAGATGTTTGAAATCTTGAGACGAGCACAGGTAATGCCTCAGAAGAACTACAATCTGCACTCTATTTGAGGTTAGGCTTTTCTTAAGATAACCAACCATTGAATAGGTGTCAAGATGTGGATTTCATACATTTAATTCATTTTGTCCACAACCTGACTTCTCATAGGTACTCTGATGTAATCAAACACTCCATCAATCTCCAAGCCACCTAGACCAGGAGTTCAGCACATCTTCTTTTATTCCTCCCTTTACAAATCAGTAATGAAAGGCACCAATGTTAACATTTCCTGAGAACTGAGTGTTGTGGATTTTACTATGTAGTTTATTTGATTACCTAATTTTATCCTGGCAAAAATGCTATGAGGTAAGTACTATTAGCCTATTACATAGATGAGGAAAGTAAGACTGATTAAGTGACTCCATAGTTTCCCAATTGTATCAGTCAAAATTAACAGGAAATAATTTCTATTGAATATGTGTATTTATGTATATACACACATACACATATATACATTATATACAAACAGGGTGGAAAAAAGATGTTGTATTATAAGTATACAAAAAACAAAATCCAGAATGTGGGAAAATTTAAAGGTCAAGTTGTCCAGATTTTTCAATATATGTTTAATTGGAACAAGATCGGATAATTCAAAGTCTATAGAAAGTCTGAGAAATCAGACTTGGCAAAAGAAGCAATCAAGAAGATTCTAAGGTACATTGGGCCTTCTCATTAATTTGGGAATTCTCAGTGCTCTGACCACAGAATTATTATTTATTCCTTTCAAAATCTTTTAAAAACCCATTTAACTTTAAATTAAAACACAGGGAAAGTGACCCAAAACAAATGTATAGCATAAGGAGTTTGGTAAGATGAATACCTAACCACCCTTCCTAGAAATCCTCCAGTGCTTCTCTTTCCCTGTGTCTCAATCCACTTAGCCTCTCAAATGTCATCACTACTTCACTGTTATATTAATCATTTCCATGCATTTCTTTGTTTTTTTTTTAATGCTCATTTATTTTGAAAAGAGAGTGCTAGTGTGCATATGTGTGAGGGAGGGTCAGAGAGAGAGGAGGAGAGAGAGGTTCCCAAGCAAGCTCCATACTGTCAGTGCAGAGCCTGATGTGAGGCTCAAATTCAAGAACCAAGAGATCATGACCTGACCTGAGATCAAGAGTCAAACACTTAACCAACGGAGCCACCCAAGTGCCCCTCTCTGCATTACTTTAATATTTTACCCAAATGTGCATCTCCAGACACTATAGTTTGGTATTTCTCATTTTAAATGTATGTGTGAGTTTCTATTTACAGGTTCCTTCTTCATTTCTTTCTTTTTCTTAAAATGTATTTGCCTAAGTGGGTCCATTTGACCTGTAGAGTTTCCCAAAGTCTGGATTTTGCTGCTTGCGTACTTTCAGTGTAATGCAACATGTGTTGTTTTTGTTGAAATTAATCATTTCTATATCTTTATCTCTTTTCTTCAACAATGAGAATCTTGTTTCTCAAGGATATGGGATAGTGACCCAATTTACATGTCCACAGTCCACAGTAAATAATACTGCCGCTGCTACTATAAATACTGAAAACAGTTGAATATTTTTTCCTATGTTCTTTCTATTCACCGATTTATATTCTTTAAAAATTATTTTATTGTATCTCTTTAACTGCATATATAACCCTTGCTTACTACATTTTCTTACTACATTTGCTTCCTTTATTTAATCTTAGCTTGAAAGTAACCATGTTTAATGCTTACCATTCATACTCACCTTGGTAAGTCTCTTTTCATTTTGGTTGACTATAAAGTAGTTCCTAAGGAATGGCTCATGGCAATAAATTCCCCTGGTACTTGCATGATGATAACAGTTCATGCCTTTATACATGAAAGCCAGTTTAGCTGGAAATAAAATCTTTGGCTTGTATTTTCTGTACTTAATATCTCTGAAATAAAATGTTACTCCATTTTCTTCAGGCATAACATTGCTATATAATAAGTCAGGTTTTGCTTAGATACCTGGGGGTTTTATATTTATTCAAAGTCTAATAATTTTAGTATTTTATAATTAGGTGTTGGTCATTTACATATTCTCAGGTAGGTATATGTTACAAATTTGATAGGCAGCCTCAAATCTTTTTTAATGTAAACATTTTTAAATTATAATTTAATATTTGTTTCTATTATCTTATTTTGGTTTACTTTTTCAAAGACTCCTATCATCTATAAGTTGCATTGTTAAAATTTATTTTCCATATTTATTAATTTTTGGAATATTTTTGTCTATTATTAAGTTTTAAATTTTTGTTTCTTTGTACCCTCTGTATCTTCTATGGTGTAAACATTTTGTTTATTTTGTGTTCTTTATATTATAGTCTTTTTATTCTCTGCTGTTGCTTCATAACAAATTACCACAAAACAGAATGATTTAAGACAATGAAAAACACTTTTTCTCAACATTTCTGACTCAGAGACTTTTATGAAGTTGTAGTCATCTGAACACTTGACTGAAGGTTAAAAGATTCACTTACAAGGTAAGTCACACTGATGGCTGATTTGTTGGTGCTGGCTATCGGCAGGAGGTTTCAGATCCTCTCCTCCTTGGCCTTTCCATAAGGCTGAATGGATGAGCTCACCATATGGAAGATAGCTTCTCCCAGAGTAAGAGTTTCAAGAAGGCAAATGGGACATGCAATGCCTTTTATGACCTAGCCTCAAAAGTCATATTTCATCCATTCCATGGTGCTCTACTGATCAGTTCTGTGTCGATGTAAAAATATCTATTATAGAAGGAAGTTGGCTATCATATCTTAATGTCTAAAATAATTTTTAAAATGTTGGAAATACTTCTTGAGTTATCTACTTTATGAGTATTTCTAATCCTAATTTATATTGTTGCCAATGTCTTGTATCTATTTCTTAATATCTATTAGTGATTTTCAAAATAGATATTTACTGTTTTGATGTGTTCTTTGAGCAAGACTTTCTGATACACTTTTGTTATCTGTAAAGATAATATCCTATTATTACTTTTATGACAATTTTAAAATAAAATTTGACATCTGTATTTCTCTTTTGCTCATTTTATATGAAATTAGTTTTCCTGAGCTTTTAGAAGATGTGGTTCAGGGTAGCAATTATAACTTCCCAGAGATTTCTCTTGTTTTCTTGGAGTATTCAGAGATATGATGGCTAGCTTTCAAGACAGTGGCTTTGTTCTCCTCTCCAACCTTTATCTGGACCTCTCTTTTGATTCACCTCCTAGCAGTTTCTTCAAAGTGCAAGGCTCTTACCTTAAAGGGAGTCCCAATAAGTTAGTTCTTAATGTTCAGAGAATGTGGACTTTTGTAGTTCCTTTAATATTTGCTGTATAACTTTTGTATTCATATGCTATTAATTTGGACAAAACCCTTCCAGCTGCCTTTCTTAAATTGACTCTCTATGCTTTCTAGTGAATGCGTGTTGTTTATTTTGAGGTTTTACTGTTTCTCAAGTCCATTAAATGTCTTGTTGCTTCCCTGTGATTTCTCCTTTGCAGAGATGGTCACTGGTCAGATCAATGGCTATTGGTAGTTTGTCTTTGCCCATTATATTTTGAAGTTTAGGGGATGTCTCACCAGCTATTTTTTAATAGATTGACTGTAGGATTTTAGTATTGTTTTCCAGTTGTCTGCTCTGATTTTATGAAGATATTCAGAGAGATTGAAAACTATGCTACCACCATCAATCATATGCACAATCCCTCAATAATTGCATTCCTTTTTTAAAAAAAAATATTTATTTTGAGACAGAGTGAGGGGACAGAGGTTCTGAAGTGGGCTCTCTGATGACAGCAGAGAGCCCAATGCAGAGCTCGAGCTCACGAACTGAACTGTGAGATCATGATCTGAGCTGAATTCAGATGCTTAAGTGACTGAGCCACCCAGGCGCCCCTCAATCACTGTATTCTTAATGCAAATACTGCTACCAGTAATACTTCTTACAGTGCCCCCTAAATATTTGTGTCACTTTCTCAGGCTTAATAGTCCTGTCCTAGAGCCTTAATTACCCGACCTATGAGATATGCTCATGTTCCTACTACTAATAGGCACCGAGATGAAATATATGGCCCTAAGTGTTCACACTGCCCTATACACACTAAGGCATGCATACGTCACACACACATGCCTCACTTTTCCATTTTAAAGGATAGATGACTCTGGTTCTCATTAGCTAGTGTCTCTGCCTATAAAAAATACCTACCACAGACTAGGTAGCTTATAAACAACAGAAAATTATTTCTCACATGCCTGGAAGCTGGTAAGTCCAAGATGAAGGCACTGGCAGATTTGGTGTCTGGTGAAAACCCATTTCCTGGTTCATGAAGTGCTATCTCCTCAATGTCACGGCAAGGAAGAAAGAGTGAGAGAGCTCTCTGGGGTCTCTTTCACAAGGGCACTAATCACATTCCTTAGAACTCCACCCTCATGACTAAATCACCTCCCAGAGACCCTATGACCTAATACCATCACATTGGGAGTTAAAATTTCAACATATGAGTTTTAGGGGTACATATTCAGTTCAGAACAGCATACCCAGATCAAGGACAAGATTTTTGGACCTCTGCTCCTGTTTTTATGATCCTGAAACAATATTTTAACAGCACTGGACCAAAATTTAAAGTTAAGCAGCACTAACACATATTGTATAAATACAAGATGAAAGGGAAATTGGTTAACATATGAACATATATTTTGACATGCAACTGAATGTGCTTTTTAGCCAAATGCCAGATGGCTAAATGTAAAAACAATAGTCAATTGAAGCTTGATATTTCCATCATAGAATCAACTTTTAGGATTTAGGAACACATCTTAACTATTCTTCAACTTTTAATATTAAAATGTTACTGGTCAAATTTTGTTATTTTGGTATTATGGTATAAGGACAACAATTTCTCAGCTGGCAGCTGCTCGATTGTTTCTATAATCATTATACTTCACATTTGTGATTCTACATAGATGTTCACTTTATGAATTTTTTAGGACACATCATTTGCTTTAACACTCTGATTTCATATACTTTATAGTCTTTAATATATATGGATCAAAGATGATTTATAAAGGATATAGTTGCATATGCTACTGGAACCATTCCTCCCTTTGAAACTTGAAGGTAGCAAATTTGACATTTTGCTTTTAATTCATATTTGCCAGATATTAAGAATTCCCAAAACAGGATTTTTCATGACTCTTGGCCTTAATATATTTAAACAATTTAAAAAACATATATGTGTGTAATTATATGAAGGCTAAAACATCAAAAGTTATGTATTAAGTTAGGATATACTCTCATTTCTTTTACTTTTTCTTATAATATCAATTATACCTTAAAGATATCTGTTAGTTCAAAATAATATGTAGTTTTTCCTAATATTATCTAATTGTCTCTTATGGCTTGTAGTAAATGTCAGATTCTCTATTTCTGAACTATCTAAAAGCTTTTAGTAATTTTTTATTTGTAAAGTTAAAGACATTTACTATTCTTGTTAATTATGGCAACATTTTGCTCCTGTAATTTTTTTCCCTTGAACCAACGGACAAAATGCTAACATGTAAAGCATACTAGAGCATTATTTTGAAATGACATTAGGAATGTTTACCTATATTTGATCGTAAATATTTAAATATTATAATTATATCCAGAATATTAATAGGCCAAATAATTTGTGCCAATCATCTTCCCATCTAAAAAATACTGATAAATTAGAGAAAATGTATTTTTAAAATATGCATAGGAGCCATGACAGGTTAGGATCCAAGAGAGAAACCCAGAGAGGTGAGCCTTAAATTTAGGGCATTTTCTCCTAAAAGATAATTATTGACTTTAAAAAGAATATAAGAAGCTCAAAATAAAAAATAAATAAAAAGAATATAAGAAGCTCGATAGTATTTTTGGATCACCTCTCGGGCTAGGGGTACAAAAAATGGAACCTTGGACCCATCAAACTTGGGTTGGAAGACTAGTAAACCTCTTATATTTTAGATTTAGACTATAAATGGCTACAATTTATAGTGAATGATGAAGTAAATTAGTCCTCACGGTGACTAAAGGCCAGTTTTGAATGATCAGAAACATTGAAATTGGATTAAGCTTATCCTTGCTTGCTTATGTCTTTAGCCACTTACCAGAATCAAATATAATCTTCTCTGGAAGAACTAATGTATCATTGTAGGTCTCAAGTTATTTTTATAGTTTTTCAAATAAAATTTTTGGCATTCAATTAAAAAGTCACATGAAGAGTGTTAGAGGTAAAATTGTGTCCCCCCCAAAAGCTATGTTAAAATCCTTACCCCTGGTATGTATGAATGTGACCTTATTTGGAAATATGATCTTTGCAGATATAATTGAGTTAAGGTTGGGTTATGATCCACTTGGTGGGCCCTAATCCAATGTTCCTGGTGTTCTTTTAGAAAGAGATACATAAACACACAGGAAGAATATCACATGACAATTGAGGCAGAGATTTAAGTAATGCAAAGAAATGCCAATGTTTGCTGGCAATTTCAGAATCTAAGGAAATACACGGAACATTCTCTCCCCCAGGGCCTGCAGAGACAACATGGCCTCGCCAACACCCTACTTTTGGACTTCTATCCTCAAGAACTGTAATAGAATAAGTTGCTGTTGTTTTCAGCTATTTACTTTGCTATATTTTTGTTACAGCAGGCCCAGGAAACTAATACAAGGAGACAGGGAAACATGAACCAATGAATAGAAAATAGAATAGAAACAAAATCCACAGGATTTTTCATGCATTTGTGATGAAGATGGCATTTGTGAGTTCATTTTTGAATTTGCAGTTCAAGGCGCCCAGGTGGCTCAGTCGGTTAAGCATCCAATTCCATTTGGCTTAGGTCATGATTTCATGGTTCCTGGGTTTGAGCCCTGTGTTGGGCTCTGGACTGCAGAGACTCCCTCTCTCTCTGTCCTTTCCTCCCTCCCTCTCTCTCTGTCTCAAAATTAATAAATAAACTAAAGGGAAAAAAAAGAATTTATAGCTCTTCTTCACCATAAAGGAATGGTAGTTAAAATGTAATAAAAAAACCCTTAAAATTAAGATAAATATCTCCATCGGTGAAATAGTACATGGAAATAAAGCTGTGATCAGAAGTGAAACTGAAGGAGTGCCTGGGTGGCTCAGTCGGTTAAACAGCCTGACTCTCAGTTTTGGCTCAGGTCATGATCTCATGGTTTCATGAGTTTGAGTACTGCATCGGGCTCTGTGCTGACAGTATGGAGCCTTGGTCTTCTCTCACTGCCTCTCATCTGCTCATGCTGTCTCTGTCTCTCAAAATAAATAAACTTAAAAAAAAAATGAAACTGTAGATTTGTTGACATCAATGACTAAAAGCAGAGAGTGGGAGCTGAGGCTGTGAGTTTGACTCCCAGTGAAACTACAAATTTTTAAAAACTAAACCAACACAAAATTGAAGAACTGAATCAGGCCAAGTCACCAGACCTGGAAAGGGAAACCCAGAGACAGTGGAAGAAAGAGAATGGGAAGCTCAAATTCATGAAGAATGTGGAGACCTCTAGCTATCCACCAAAATTTACTTTTCCTTCTTCTATACAATGTCAGAAAGCAGCTTCTCTTGCAGTTAGGATGGACCACATGGCTGATTTCTCTCCAATAGAAATGTAGACCTAAATGAAAAGTGCTAATTCTATGAATTCTCTATATTTTGTCCCCTTCAGGTGGACTGGGATGTTGATGCCCAGGACAACTTTGGAAGTCACACATTGAAAATACAGTGGTTTGATAATTCTGAGGCATGATTTTAAGATGGCTCCCAAGATTTACTCTATTCCCTGGTAATATATACCCAGTTATCAATCAAATTCTAATATAGGTGCTGCCAGGAAGGGATTTTGCAAAGTTATTAAGGCCCTCAATTAGTCGACATTAAGATAGGGAGATTATCTTTGGTTGGTCAGACTTAATCAGCGATACCTTAAAAGGGGCTGTGTTCTTCCTGCAGATTTGAAGTTTAAGAAGGACTTGACCTGAGAGATGTCCTCTGTTGTCCTCTGGCTTTGAAGTAGAGGAGGCAAGAAATAAGGGTGGCCTTTATGATGTGATAATGATCCTGGCTGACAGGAAGGAAATGGACATCTCAATTACCCAGCATGAACGTGACTTCTGCTATCATCCTGAATGAGCTGGAAAGCGAAAGCCCTTAAACCTTCAGAGAAGAATGCACCCGTGGCCAATATCTTGAATTTTTCATTGGAAAATTCTGAGCAGAGAACCTGGTTATGTTGGATTTTACTTCTGATCTACAGAACTGAGCTAATATATGCATGTTGTTTTATGCCACCAAGTTGGTGGTAATTTGTTCTGCAGCAATAGAAAGCTAATGCAGGCTGTCTGAATAACCTCACAGAAGAGATCTAATCTACAGTTATGAACACTTTCCATGAGCGCTCAGCAAATCTCAAGAAAACTTAAGACTGTCTAACTGCCAAAATATTTGCTCACCCCCTTTTCTTAATCTGACTACTTTACCGTAACTAATACAGCATGGTGGCATTTATTTAAAATTTACAAATAAGAAAACATTAGTATCCATTTTGAATTAATTATACTTGTATTCAAATATATATTAAACATGAACGGAAATAAATACCTTCACCTGTTTTGAGTTCTTGCAGACACCATTTACAAGGGTAACATTCTGGGAGCCAAATCTAGGGAATGGTATTTAGCCAGATAGCATCATGAGTTGTTTAACAAGTTAGGGTGAAGATAAGTGTGAGATAGAATAGGTGAAATGTACAAAAGGGACTTTGGTATTTTTAATGAATAATATTTGAAACAAAAATGACCAACGTCAAAATTCATTAAAAGGCTTAACTCTTCCATATATTTGAAATATTTTATAATAAAATATATTTTAAAATAACAATATCGGAGATCATTTACCCAATATCACACATATGGGGAACTTAAATGAGGTTATGTGTCCATTGATGAATAGCTAAAACATGGTACGTACATAATAGCATATTATTATTCAGCCTCACAAAAAGAAGGAAATCCTGCCAGTTGCAACATCATGGATAGACCTGGAAGACGTTGCACTAAATGAAAAAAGCAAATCAGAGGATAAAAATTGCATGATTTTGCTTATATCAGGGCTCTAAAAGAGTTAAACTCCTAGAAGCAACAAATATATTATTGGAAGTCAGAGGCTGAGGAGTGGTGAAACAGGAAGCTGTTATTCAGTGGATATGTTTCAATTATGCTAGATAAATAAGTTCTATATATCTGCTGGACAGCATGGTGCCTATAATTAACAATATGGTATTGTGCACTTCAAAACTTGTTAAGAGTACATCTCATATTTAGTGTTCTTACCACAGAAGACAAAAAAAAGGAGAGAGAGAGAGAAACACAAGGAAGTTTTGGAAAGTGCTGGATATGTACACTACCTTGATTATGGCAATGGTAACAAGGGTGTTTGCACAGATCCAAACTTATCAAATTGTATACATTAAATGTGTAAAGTTCTTTATACTTCAGTAAAGTTTTTTTTTTTTTTAAAGAAAACATGGCCACTATTAATGGATGTTACAATTTGTACCACCAACATTAATACTTGGAGTAAAATTGTTGGTGTTACTCTTAACCTTCTCATCATGCATCATATAGGAATGAAGTAGCCCTGGGAGAAGAAACTTGAATTCTAAAGGCATGCCTTAGGCATGTGGGAAGGGGACCTCTCAGACTTTAAGGCGGCTTAAAATTTTTCAGAAAAATCCAAGGTGCTAAAATCTAAGTCAGCAATAAATCCTAAGCCAGCCATAAATCAGCCAGCAAACCACATCTTTTGGACCATATAGTGTGGTTATATTTATTTACTTTATACCAAATCTTCAGGCTGTGTTTAAAGCCTTGAAGTCTTTTATTAGCTGTCATCAGGGATATTAGAAAGTTGTCTATTCTGGGTAACAGTGAGCATAAATAATATATTGTTAAGACAAAATTGAAACCGGGGATGCAGATCAGGACTGCTCCATCTGCATGGAAAGCCACACTCCAGCGGTGACCTAAGAGACCTGGATGCTATAGCAGTCTGTCTGAAATGCTGTTAGACTTATTTTCTGGAAACACAATTCTGATCCTGTCCCAATCTTCTGATAATTAACATCCAAATCCTTGAGCCTGATATTGAAGGCTTATCACAGTCTTTCACCTATATTCCCTGTCTAGGATCCAACAACTATCTTTCAAGTAGTTTCCATTCCATCTTTATTCTTCACTGCTTTATAGACATGCCGTCTTACATACATTCCCTCAAAAACAAAACACTAAACCTATTCTTCCTCTATTTGAAACTTCAGAAGCCATCTTGCTGCTATAAGGGAACAAGTATGAGGACAAAAACCTGGGCTAAAGCTGTTGTTCTCAAACACTCACATGAATAAAGAAAACAACTAGAAAGATGTCATTCTGATTCCATAGGTTAGGGTGTCGCGCATAATTTTGTATTTCTGACAAGTGTCTGGTAATGCTAATGTTGCCAAGCCATGGGGGGTCACATATTGAAGAGTATGGGCTAAAATATGGCAGATAAGAATGGTAGAAAGAGCCTAGGTCCCTGAAGACATTATAGAGCACTTGAGTTAATGCCAATATAGCCTAAATCTGAAATTTTTTGTTATGTGAAAAAAACTCACCAAAAACATAAATATTTAGCCCACTCATACTGTTTTACTTTCAGCTAATTCCATTCCAAATGTTACCATTTATCATTATTATCAAAATCTTCAGCATTGTTATCATAGTAGCCATTATTTAAACTATGTGCTGGGCATTATATGAAATCTTTTGATTAAATTATATTTTGCAACTCTCACAGCAGTTTTGTGAAGTATTTTCTCTATTTATGGTAGACGAAAATAAGGCAGAGGTTATTTTTTTACCCATGTTCACAATTAGAATGTTGCTGTGCAAGCCAATATCTCTCGAATTCCCCTACTCTTAACTTTTATGTTATAAGCCACCTTTTCCATCAAGCATACAACTGATGCTTAATGACAATGGATGATATTTTAAAATTTACTTTTCTTATTTGATAAATTTGTCCTGTTAAAATTTATAAATTTATAACGTATGCAGCATGTTGCTTTGGTATATTTATATGTTGTAATATGTTGTCATTGAAGCAATATTTATCACATCATTATAGTACAGTATTATTGACTACATTCATTATATTGTGCATTAGATATCTATAAAAACAAGCACATGAAAAGATGCTCAACATCCCTAGTCATCAGGGAAATGCAAATCAAAACCACAATACGATATCACCTCACACCTGTTAGAATGGCTATCATCAAGAAGACGAGACAACAGGTTCTGGCAAGGATGTGGTGAAAAAAAAATGAACCTTTATACACTGTTGGTGGGAATGTAAATTAGTCCAATGATCATGAAAGACAATATGGAGGTTCCTCAAAAAATTAAAACTAGATCTATCATATAAATCCAGTAATTCCACTACTAGGTATATACCCAAAGGAAATGAAAACAGGATTTTAAGACAACAAACACACACTCATATTTTTCTTAGCATTATTCACAATAGCCAGTACTAGTTGAATTAAAATGTTCTTGGATCACTCCAGTTGGAAGTTGTCTCTTTATATTATGATTGCATATATCTAAACACTTTGCCATTCATTGTTCCTTCCCATATCAACACTTAACAGCTATGAGTAAAGAGCCATAGTAAATATTGAGAGTATAGAGGGGACAAGTCATCTCAGGTCTCAACAAAATTATAGGCTTATAATAATGAAAAACTGAGATAAGAAAAATCAATTTTATATTTATAATATATATATATCAATTTGTATCAGTTTTATTATAGTGGTATTAATATAAAATATATCCTCCAACTTTGGGTAGTTACTTGCACACAGTGATCTCCCCTAATATAACTATTTTTGGTAAAAATAGTCTGTTTTTCTGATATTTGTATTTCTAACACCTAATAGATTCCATGCATAGCAAGTTCTTTACAAATTTGAATAAACTAATATATCTCTGCCTAACAGCATATCACATACAGATACCTTCAGTATTATACTTTTAAAAGGATTTTTTTTTGTTTTGGGTGAACATTTTATTGAAGGAAGGAATATAACTATTATCTTCTTTTTGTGGCTTAGAAGAAAGAGAAACAGCTAAACAATAAAAAATAAAAATAAAACTAGCATTATTAAACACCTAATATTTGTCATACTACATCCTTTGCATGTTTATTTAAGACAATTACAAAATCTCATAAAGGTAGGATCATCTCTATTTTATACACACACACAAGTTATGAGGCTTGGAGTGATTATGTAAGTCAAGGTTTGGCCTATTTGGGGAACTAAATTTTACTTACTGTCTATGTCTGGTTTCAGTTCACAATAGCAGAAATGAGGGCAACAATGGTTTTTTGCCCACAAAGCCTAAAATATTTATTATCTGGCCCTTTGCAGAAAAACATTTCTAACCCCCAGAATAATTTTTAAAGTCACTGAGTAGGAAGTGATAAAAACAGAGTTTGAGTTCTGCTATTTCTAAATTCCACTTTGGGTAGATTGGCTTTGGAAATATCAGGCTTGGATTCTCGAATCCAATTTGACCATATGCTAGCTATGGAACTGTGGGAAGCACTGGTCCTTGTAACACTCAGTGTCCTCAACTGTAAACTGGGGAATATAATCTTATCTACCTGTTGATAGACTAGTAGTGTTACTACATAGTGTTACTATGAAAATCAAATGTGTTGATTCACATAAAGTCCTTTCAGAAGGTCCATTACTGAGTAATTGGTGAAGACATGGAAGTGGTTACTACTTCTGCTATTGCTACTATTATTCTTATCTTCACAATGACTATTTTACTATTGCTGTTACTATTCTAATACAAGGCAGTTTTAGGACTTCATTACTTTGTGGCAAAACTGCTATCACAGTCTTATTTATTATTTTAGTGCTTTGTCTTTTCTCCATTGTTTCAGAAATTGTGTGACAGCATATTCTGCTACTTTTTTTTGTTTATATTGAACCAATAATGCTCAATATAGGTCAAAACCCAGACAATAAATTCCACTATGGCAAAAATCATGTGATATATATGTGTGTATGCTTATATGTGGCAAGGTGTTTGGCATAGACTAGATATTGAATTGTTAAATTAGCATTCAAACATTTATTAAAATGCCACATATGAAAGATAAAGATGGATATAAAAAGGCCACTTTATTTTCTAGGGAATAAAAAAGGAAGCAATGTTTTGTCTTTGAGTGAATCAATGAAAACTACTTAAATTTGGGGCGCCTGGGTGGCTTAGTCGGTTAAGCGTCTGACTTTCGCTTAGGTCATGATCTCGTGGTTCGTGGGTTCGAGCCCCGCGTTGGGCTCTGTGCTGACTGCCAGCTCAGAGCCTGGACCCTGCTTCAGATTCTGTGTCTCCCTCTCTCTCTGACCCTCCCCTGCTCACGCTGTCTCTCTCTCTCCTAGAAAAAAAAAAAAAAAACTACTTAAATTTGATATTTCAAGTCTTAGTAGCTAATCCTTTTATCTCTGCCTATTTACATACTGAATTTATTGTGTTAGTGAGCAACCCATGCCTTTTTGACAACCACTTGGCACTCCCTTACATTAAAGCAGCTACAGGGATTTTCCATTTAAATTATTTTCCACCCAAGTACAATTTCAGGGAACTTGAACCTTTCCATAATGAAGTATTCAACTCCAAATGAAATTGTTGGCCTGCACTGCACAAAGCCAGCTCACTTGTAAGAATCCTGCAGAGATGAAAAGGAGAGTGAGGGGGTCTTATGCGTTTCCCCAGTGCTTTTGAAACTAATAGCTGGTCCATGTTGAATCACAGCACCAGAGTGATAAAACAGGAGATTTATTATAATAGACTTGAATCTACATCTGGAAGGATTTAGTGAGAATAGGGAGAAAACAAATTTGAGCATTGATTATTCCAAAAGGATCTTGATGTAGGTGAAGCTATACGAGAAAATAGCAAAGTTGCTGCACATGATACCAGAGGTAATCATGTCGTTCTTTTTCAGAGTGGAGAGAATATTTTATTAGATTTGGAAAACAAATCATCTATTTGACAATGGACACTGATAGGAAAACCTAAATACTAACTCATCAAACATTCAACTAATTAGGAAACTTTGGAGAAACCCAGTGGATTTTTGAAAAATCTAGTAGATCAAAGGTGGAGTTAAGACAGTATTACAATTCAGTGAAAATGGAATATCCTATCTCTAAGTAGTGGCATGCCCTTGATCCAATTTTTTGATAATTCAAACCTCCATTGTATATTAGAGGCTAAGGATACAAATACGAGTGAGTGTCAAATTTCAGATTGCTATAATGAAATACTGCACACTAGGTGTCTTATAAACAACAGAAACTTATTTCTCACAGTTCTAAAGCCTGAGAAGTTCAAGATCAAAATGCCAGCAGATTCAATATCTGGTGAAGACCGACCTCCTGGTTCATGGATAGCTATCTTTTCACTCTGTCCTCACATAATGGATAAAGAAGATTTCTGGGGTCTCTTTTACAGGGGCATTAATCCCAATCATAGGTCAATCCTCCTGACTGAATTGCCTCCCAAATCCCTGTGTTCAAATCTCATCACATTGGGGGTTAGGTTTCAACATACAAATTTTCAGAGGATACAAACATTCAGTCTGTAACAGTGAGATACGGTGATTACTTTAAAATTGATTTTGGTTTGTTGAGACATCCAAGTAAACAACTACATTTGAAAACTGCAGTGGTGGGGTGCCTGGGTGGCTCAGTTGGTTAAGTGTCCGACTTCGGCTCAGGTCATGATCTCACAGTTCGTGGGTTCAAGCCCCGTGTCGGGCTCTGTGCTGACAGCTAGCTCAGAGCCTGGAGTCTGTTTCGGATTCTGTGTCTCCCTCTCTCTCTGACCCTCCCCTGCTCACGCTGTCCCTCTCTCTCTCTCTCAGAAAAAAATAAAACATTTTTAAAAATTAAAAAAAAAAGAAAAGAAAAATATAGTGGTAGAGTTGTAGGCTAAGGATCACATGGAGTCACAGTGAAGTGGGATGCAGAGAATGGTTCATGGAGAAAGTGAGACATGAAGTACTATTATTTATTTTCTGATTTTGATATCAGGGCAATTCTGCCTTCATAAAATGAGTAGGTAAGTGTTTATTCTTCTGTTTTCTTTCTTTCTTGTTTTCTTTCTTCTTTTTCACCTTCATTTAGAGAGACAGGGTGGACATGGAGCGAGGGGAGGGAGAGAATCCTGAGCAAGTTCCATGCTCAGTGTGGAGCCTGAGTTGGGGGTCCACCCCATGACCTTGGAATCATGACCTGAGCTGAAATTAAGAGTCAGATCCTCAACGAATTGAGCCACCCAGGCACTCCTATGCAGTTTGTGAAGAATTGGTATTACTTTTCCTTAAATGTTTAATAGAATTCACTATTGAAACCATTTCAGACTGGGATTTTCTTTTGGGGAAGAATTTTAACTTTGAATTTAATTTCTTTAATAGATATAAAGTTATTCAGCCACTTTATTTCGTCTAGAGTTAGTGTCTTTAAAGGAATATGTCCATTTTATCTATGTTTTCAAATTTATTGCCATGAAGCCTTTTGATATTCCTTGATCTCTTAATGTCTGTAGGATTTGTGGTAATGTCTCTTTTATTCCTAATATTTTTAATTTGTGTCACCTTTTTAAAATTTCTTTGTAAGTATGGCTAAAAGATGATAAATTTTATTGACTTGTATTCAAAGAAGCAGTTTTTAATTTCATTTCTCTCTCTCTTGCTGTGTGGTTCTTCACTTTATTACTTTCTGTTCTTACCTTTATTAACTTCCTTCCTTCTTTATGCTTTGGGGTTTATATGATAATTTTGCCTTGGTTTCCTAAGGTGGAGCCTTAGGTCATTTAGTTGAAATATTTCTTTTCTAATATATATACAATTACTATTACATATTTCCCTGTAAATAGTGCATTAACTTATTCCACAAATTTAATATTTTATTTTCATTTTCTTTCAATTCAGGATGTTTTATAGTTTCCTTTGTGGTTATTTTATCCATGGATTACTTAGAGGCATTTTAATTTCCAATATCTTGGGGGATTTTTCTGATATTCTGTTATTCATTTCTAGTTTCATATGATTATAGTCAAAGAACATACTTGTATCATTTCAACTATTCTTAAATTTATTTAAAACTTTTAATGGCCCCAAATATGGTTTATTTTATGAATTTCTATGTACACTTTAAAAGGTATGTAAACGTTTTTTTAAATGTTTATTTATTTTTGAGAGAGAGCACAAGCAGGGGCGGGGCAGAGAAAAGAGGACAGAGGATCTGAAGCTGGCTCTGCGCTGACAGCAGCAAGCCTGATGCAGGGTTTGAACTCACAAACCATGAACTCATGACCTGAGCCTAAGTCGGATGCTCAACAGACTGAGCCACCCAGGTACTCAGGTGTGTAAACTTTAAAAGGTGTGTTCTGCTACTGTTGGGTGGAAGGTTCTAAAGATGTTAATTATAAGACTCTCTTAATTCCTGAGAGGAGTGTTAGAATATCCAATTACAATTATGGTTCTTTATATTTCTCCACTTAATTTCTTTTTCTTTCATATACTTTGTACATCTGCTATTGTATGAACATAAATTTAGATTTTTTTATACCCTCTTGAGGAACTGAGTTCTTTATTTTTTTGAGATTTCCTTCCTTATACCTGGTTGCATTTCTTGTACTGAAGTCTAATTTGTCTAATATTAATGTACAGACTCCAGCTTTCTTTTTCATTACTGTTTATATTGCAGTTTCTTTTAAATTTATCCAAATGTATGTGTAAAATATATACACATATGTATATATGTGTGCATATGTGAGTATGTTGGGAGAGAAATGGGGTGGGGGAAAGAGAGATTCCATATACAAGGGTCTTTCTTTACTTAAAATCCAATCTCTGCCTTTTAGGTGGAATGCTTAGTCTGTTTACTTTTAAAACAATTTTTGTTATGGTTGGATTTGACTCTGCCATGATGTGTTGGTTTTTATTTTCTCTATATATTATTTGTTCATTTTTTTAAACTCCTTTTCTATCTTTGATTTTTTTCTCTATTACAAGCTATTAGTCATAACTGATGGTTTTATTATTGTTCCATTTTTAGAACAGTATATCTCTGTTTCTTCTCTCTTAGTCCTTGTGTTACTATTATCATACACTCCAACAACCATTTTTCATTTGTTACTTTATAATTTTCATAGTACCACAAGAATCTCCCCTACTTTTTAATTTTTTTAGAATTACAGAATTGCTTTTGACTTCATTAAAAATTTTCTTTCTAGAAGTAAACAAAAACTGAACTGGCATATTAAATAAATACAGAAAAATCTTTATTTCAGTCATTTGATCTTTTCATTTTTAAAAAATAGAATTTATTGTTGAATTGGCTTCCATACAACACCCAGTGCTCATTCCAAGAAGTGCCCTTCTCACCCATTACCCCCTTTCCCCTCTCCCTCACCCACCATCAAACTGCAGTTTGTTCTCTGTATTTAAGAGTCTCTTATGGTTTGCCTCCCTTCCTCTCTGTAACTTTTTCCCCCTTTCCACCCATGGTCTTCTGTTAAATTTCTCAAGATCCACATATGAGTGAAAACATAATGTATCTGTCTTTCTGTGACTGACTTCATTTAGTATAATACCCTCCAGTTCCATCCACATTGCTGCAAATGGCCAGATTTCATTCTTTCTCATTGCCAAGTAGTATTCCATTGTACATATAAATCACATCTTGGTCCATTCATCAGTTGATGGACATTTAGGCTCTTTCCATAATTAGCTATTGTTAAAAGTGCTGTTATAAACATTGGGGTACATGTGTCCTTATGCATCAGCACTCCTGGGGTAAATTCCTAGCAATGTTATTGCTGGGTCATAGAGAGTTCTACTGTTAATTTTTTTGAGGAAACTCCACACTATTTTCCAGAGGGGCTACACCAGTTTGCATTCCCACTAACAGTGCAAGAGGGTCCCCATTTCTCCATTCCTTACCAGCATCTATAGTCTCCTGATTCATTCATTTTAGTCACTATGACTGGCATGAGGTGGTGTCTCCGTATGGCTTTGATTTGTATTTCCTAATGATAAGTGATATTGAGCATTGTTTCATGTGTCTGTTGGCCATCTGGATGTCTTCTATGGAGAAGTGTCTATTCATGTTTTCTGCCTATGTCTTCTCTGGATTATTTCTTTTACAGGTGTGGAGTTTGGTAAGTTCTTTATTGATTTTGGGTATAGCCCTTTATCCAATATATCATTTGCAAATATCTTTTCCCATTCTACCAGTTGTCTTTTAGTTTTGTTGATTGTTTCCTTTGCAGTGCAGATGCTTTTTATCTTGATGAGGTCCCAATAGTTCATTTTTGCTTTTAATTCCCTTGCCTTTGGAGATGTATCAGGCAAGAAATTGCTGTGGCTGAGGTCAAAGAGGTTGCTGCCTGCTTTCTCCTCTAAGGTTTTGATGGTTTCCTGTCTCACACTGAGGTCTTTCATCCATTTTGAGTTTATTTTTGTGTATGGTTTAAGAGAGTGATCTTTTCAGATGAAAAAAAAATTGTCTCAAAGAGGTGGTCAGGTAGGTTGGTGGTAAGAGACTTAAATATATCTCCTGTTAATTTTTATGTGACTTGTATTAATGTGGTGAAATGAGATGGTATATGTCAAAGTTATACATAAGCTGTAACATATTCTGTATAGATTGATAGTCATGCAAAGATTATAAGCTAGATATAATAATGTTGGTATAGTAGTAGATATGAGAAGAAATATAAGGAAAGTTTATCAGGCAATACTATTTTTAAAACATTTTCTTTGAATATAACAAACAAAAAACAACAAAAATCCATCCATTTGATATGTTACAATATCATGTTAAAGAGAACTCTAAATTTATCTTTAGATTCCTAATCAGCTCAGTTTTTAGTACAACTCCATCAACACTTATGTAACTGCTGTTCTATTAAGTGTACATGGAATGGAGGAAGTTAGAATAAGAATAGAAGAAAACTCTTATTCTCAATCTATCTGAATTGAAAGAATGTTCTTTTCAGAGATACTTACTAGAGAATTAAAAAATCTTAGCTGCATTTCAAAGGAATCACAAAATAAAAGGAGGTAGAGTATGACACCATATACCTAAAATGTGAAGAGGAAAGGAGTAAAGTATGACATTTCTTTATCCAATATTGTCCAATATCGGACAGCCTAGAGGAAATGGATATATCCCTACAAACACATAACCTACAAAACTGAATCAGGAAGAAATAGAAAATTTGAAGAGATCAATAAAACTGAATTGAATCCGTAATAAAAAAAAAAAACTAACAATAAACAAAAATCCAGGACCAGAAGGCTTCATAGGTGGTGAATTCTACCAAATATCTAAATAAGAGTTAATACCCATTCTTCTCAATCTTTTCTAAAAAATAGAAGAGGAAAGAAAACTTCCAAATTCATTCTATGAGGTCTGCATTACCCTGATTCAAAAACCAGAGAGATTCAACAAAAAAAGAAAACTATGGGCCAATATGTCTAAGGAACATAGGATGCAGAAATCCTCAACAAAATAGTAGCAAAAAACATCCAACAATACATTTAAAAAAATCATTCAACACAATCAGGTGGGATTTATTCCTGAGATGCAAGTGTGGTTCAATATTTGCAAATCAATAAATGTGATAACAGCACATATACTTTCAATAAGAGAAAGGATAAAAAACTTATCATTTCAATAAATGCAAAAAAAGTATTTGACAAAGTACATCATTTCATGATAAAAACCCTCAACAAAATAGGTTTAGAGGGAACATTTCTTAATATAATAAAGGACTTACACAGAAACCACACCTAACATCATGCTCAATGGTGAAAAACTGAGAGCTTTTTCCCTAAGGTCAAGAACAAGACAGGGGCACCTGGGTGGCTCAGTTGGTTAAGCGTCCGACTTTGGCTCAGGTCATGATCTCACGGTTCGTGGGTTCGAGCCCTTCGTTGGGCTCTGTGCTGACAGCTAGCTCAGAGCCTGGAGCCTGTTTCAGATTCTGTGTCTCCCTCTCTCTCTGACCCACCCTTGCTCATGCTATCTCTCTCTCTCAGAAGTAAATAAAACATTAAAAAAATTAAAAAAATAAAAAAGAACAAGACAAGTATACCCACCCTCACCACTTTTATTGAACATAATATTGGAAGTCCTAGCCAAAAACAAGGAAAAGGAATAAAAGGCATCCACATTGATAAGGAAGTATAAAAGATTTACTATTAGTAGATAACATGGTACTATATACTATATGTAGAAAACCCCGAAGACTACCCCCAAACTATCAAAACTGATCAATGAATTCAGTAAAATAACAGCATTAAAAAAAAAATCAATGTAGAGAAATCTGTTGCTTTTCTATACACTAATAATGAAGCAACAGAAAGAGAAACTAAAACAAAACAAAACAAAAAAACCCCCCAACAACCCAATTTTAAATTGCACAAAAATTAATAAAATACTTAGGAATAAACTTAACCAAAGAGGTGAAAGACCTCTACTCTGAAAACTATAGAACACTGATGAAAGAAATTCAAGACAACACAAACAAATTTAGACATTCCATGCTCATAGATTGGAAGAACAAATATTATTAAATGTCTATCCTACCTAAATTAATCTGCAGATTTAATATAATCCCTATCAAAATACCAACAGCATTTTTCACAGAACTAGAACAAATAATCCTAAAATTTGTATGTAACCACAAAAGACCCAAATAGCCAAAGCAATCTTGAAAAAGAAAAACAAAGCTGGAGGTATCACAACTCCGGACTTCAAGTAAGTAATCAAAACAGCATGGTACTGGCACAAAAATAGACACATAGATCAATGAAATAGAATAGAAGGCCTAGAAATAAACCACAATTATATGGTCAATTAATCTTCAACAGAGGAGGCAAGCATATGCAATGGGGAAAAGACAGTCTCTTCAACAAATGATGTTGGGAAAACTGGACAACTACATACAAAGAAATGTAATTGTATCACTTTCTTACATCATACACAATAATAAACCAAAAATGGACTAAGAATCTAAATGTGAAAACTGAAACCATAAAATCCTAGAAGAGAGCACAGGCAGTAATTTCTCTAACATCGGTGATAACAACATCTTCCTAGATATGTCTCCTGAGGCAAGGGAAACAAAAGCAAAATAATCTACTGGGACTGTATCAAAATAAAAAAGCTGTACAGTGAAATAAACAACTAACAAACTGAAAGAAAACCTATTAAACAGGAAAAAATATTTGCAAATGACATATCCATAAAAGGGTTAGTATCCAAAATATATAAGGAACTTATAAAACTCAACCTCTAAAACAAATGATCCAATTATAAATGGGCAGAAAACATAAACATTTTTCCAAAGAAGACATCCATGTGGCCAACAGACACATGAAAATATACTCAATATCACTCATCATCAGGGAAATGCAAATCAAAACTACAGTGCAGTATCACCTCACACCAATCAGAACGGCTAAAATAAAAACCACAAGAAACAACAGGTAGTTGCAAATGAGGATATGGAAAAGTAGGAGCCCTCGTGCACTGTTGGTGGAAATGCAAACTGGTGCAGCCACTGTGGAAGACAGTATGGAGGTGTCTCAAAAAATTAAAAATAGAACTATCCTACAGTCCAGTAATAGCACTACTGGGTATTTACCCAAAGAAATTAAAAACACGAATTCAAGAAGATATATGCTCCCCTAAAAACCTTTTGCAGTATTACTTACAATAGTCACAATATGGAAGCAACCGAAGTGTTCATCAATAGATGAATAAAGAAGATATGATGTATATATACAATAGATTATTCAGCCATAAGAAGAAATGAAATTGTGCCATTTGCAGCAACATGGATAGAGCAAGAGAGTTTAATGCTAAAGAAAATAAGCCAGTCAGAGAAAGACAATTACCATGATTTTGCTCATGGGGAATTTAAGAAACAAAACAAATGAACATAGGAACAAAAAAAGAGACAAATCAAAAACCTATAGAGAACAAACAGATGATTACCATAGGGTAGGTGGGTGTGACAATGGTGAAATAGCTGAAGGGAATTAAGAGTGCACTTATCTTGATGAGCACTGAGTAATAGGTGGAATTGTTGAATCACCGTATTGTACATCTGAAATAAATATATCACTGTGTGTTAAGTACATTGGAATTATAATTTTAAAAATATGTATTTTAAGGACAAAACAAATCCTATCTGTATTACTCATTTACAAAGAAAAAAAGATAGTTGCTAAGAAAATGGAGGTGGAAAAGCCTCTAGTATATAGAAACTGCTTTGCAATATCTGTACATATTATAATTCTGAGTAGAAAAAATAATGAATGTATACTTCTGGAAGGAGTCTTCTGAATATGGTAAATACAGGAAGGTGATAGGAGAAGATGGAAATCAGCCACACCCATGTTAAGAGGGAGGTTGTAATAGCTTAGCTTAAGTGGGTCAGAACTACACAGAGACAGTGACAGATGGGGGTTGGGAGGGAATGTTTTCAAGCTCTTGTCTTTCTTATAAACAAGGAAAAGGTAGACTAAAATCTAGTAGCTTCTAAAATGTCTCAAGAAAGTCAGGATAGAAGGAACTTACTTAAACATCATAAAAGCCATCTATGAGAAGCTCTCAGCTAACATCATCCTCATAGGGGAGAAACTGAGAGCTTTCCCCCTGAGATCAAGAATGCGACAGGGATGTCCACTCTCACCACTGTTGTTTAACCTAGTGCTGGAAGTCTTAGCTTCAGCAATCAGACAATAAAAGGAAATAAAAGGCATCAGAATTGGTAAAGAAACAGTCAAACTTTCACTTTTCTCAGATGACATGATACTCTACATAGAAAAGCTGACAGACTCCACCAGAAGCCTACTAGAACTGGTCCATGAATTCAGCAATGTTGCAGGATACAAAATCAATGTACAGAAATCGGTTGCACTTTTATATACACCAATAATGAAACAATAGAAAGAGAAATCAAGAAACTCATCCCATTCACAATTGGACAAAAAAACCATAAAATACCGAGGAATAAACCTAACCAAAGATATAGGAGATCTGTATAATGAAAACTATAGAAAACTTATGAAGGAAATTGAAGAAGACACAAAGAAATGGATAAACATTCCATGCTCATGGATAGGAAGAATAAATATTGTTAAAATGTCATTACCACCCAAAGCAATCTACACATTCAATGCAATGCCAATCAATATTGCACTAGCATTCTTCTCAAAACTAGAACAAACTATCCTAAAGTTTGTATGGAACCACAAAAGTCCCTGAATGACCAAAGTAATATTGAAGAAGAAAATGGGAGGCATCACCATCTCAGACTTTAGCCTCTAATACAAAGCCGAAATCATCAAGACAGTATGGTATTGGCACAAAAACAGACACATAGACCAATGGAATAGAATAGAGAACTCAGAATTGGACCCACAAATGTATGGTCAACTAATCTTTGACAAAGCAGGGAAGAGCATCCAATGGAAAAAAGACAGCCTCTTTAACAGATGGTGCATGATAGCAACATGCAGAAGAATGAAACTAGATCACTTTCTCACACCATACACCAAAATAAACTCAAAATGGATAAAGGACCTGAATGTGAGACAGGAAACCATCAAAATCCTAGAAAAGAAAGCAGGAAACAACCTCCTTGACCTCCACCACAGCAATTTCTTACTTCATACATCCCCAAAGGCAAGGGAATCAAGAGCAAAAATGAACTACTGGGACCTCATCAAGATAAAAATCTTCTGCACAGCAAAGGAAATAATCAATAAAACTAATAGGCAACTGACAGAATGGGAAAAGACAGTTGCAAATGACATAACAGATAAAGGGCTAGTATCCAAAGTCTATAAGGAACTCATCAAACTCCACACCTGAAAAACAAATAATCCAGTGAAGAAATGGGTAGAAGACATGAACAGACACTTCTCCAAAGAGGACATCCGGATGGCCAACAGACACATGAAACGATGCTGAGTGTCCCTCCTCATCAGGGAAATACAAATCAAAACCACACTGAGATATCACCTCATGCTGGTCAAAGTGGTTGAAATGAACAAATCAGGAGACTCTAGATGCTGGCGAGGATGTGGAGAAATGGGCACCCTCCTACACTGTTGGTGGGAATGTAAGCTGGTGCAACCCCTCTGGAAAACAGTATGGAGGGCCCTCAAAAAATTAACAATAGAACTCCCCTATGACCCAGCAGTAGCACTGCTAGGAATTTACCCAAGGGATACAGGAGTGCTGATGCATAGGGGCACATGTATCCCCCAATGTTCATAGCAGCACTCTCAACAATAGCCAAAACATGGAAAGAACTTAAGTGTCCATCAACTGATGAATGGATCAAGAAGATGTGGTACATTTACACAATGGAATACTACATGACAATGAGAAAGAATGAAATCTGGCCATGTGTAGCAACACGGATGGAACCAGAGGGTGTTATGCTGAGTGAAATAAGTCAGGCAGAGAAGGACAAATACCATACGTTTGCACATATAGGTGGATTAGGAGGAAGTTAACAGAGGATCATGCGGGAGAAGAAGGGGAAAAATAGTTGGGGAGAGGGAGGGAGACAAACCATGAGAGACTCTTGAATGCTGAGAGCAAACTGAGGGCAGAAAGGGGGCAGGGGAAAGGGGAAGGGGGATGATGGGCAGGGAGGAGGGCACTTGTTGGCATGAGCACTGGGTGTTATATGTAAACCAACTTGACAATAAACTACAAAAAAATAAAAAATAAAAAAATGTGTCCCAATGATCCCAGTCTCTTGATATTTACATTTTTACATAATCCCTTCTCCTTGAGTATGGGCTGGACATAATAACTTGTTTTTTAAGAACGGAGGAGAACTGGAGTGCCTGGATGGCTCAGTCAGTTAAGCATCTGATTACAGCTCAGGTCATGATCTCGCAGTTTGTGGGTTGGAGCCCCATGTCAGGCTCTGTGCTGACAGCTCAGAGCCTGGAGCCTGCTTTGGATTCTGTGTCTCCCTTTCTCTCTCTGCCTTTCCCTCATTTGTGTGCTGACTCTCTCTGTCTCAAAAACAAATCAACGTGAAAAAATAGAGAATGGAATAGAATTGACTTGCTCTAAAGAATGGCAACAGTAATGAGATGTCACACAGATATTGTTTAAAAAGACTTGTGACTTCATTCTTGATCCTTCTCTCTTTCTGTCTAGTTGTCTGGAATTTCTCCTTTACTCATTCTAATGGAGAAGGCTACCATGATATGAATTACCCCAAGAACAGAAACCCTCAGTCTAGTCGCCTATGAAGAGGTGACCACATGAGTGAGCTTGGAAACGAATCCTTCCCCAGTTGAGCCTTAAGACAACTACAGTGCTAGTCGACATCTTTACTACAGCCCAGTGAGAGACACTGAACCGGAAGACACAGCTAAGCTATGACTGCGTTCTTGACCTAAAGAAACTATAAGAGGATAAATTGTGTTGGCTTAAGCTACTAACTTTTGGAATAATTTGATATGTAATAATCGATGACTAGTACACTAATTTACTTCTTCTCTCAGTGCCTCTAAAAAATAGTATATTAAATATCCTTTTGAGAATTTTGATGCTTAAGACAAGATGAATGTATCTCTTTGGTTTTCTTTCAGTCTGATTTACAATAGCATTTCAGTATTTGAATAGCATGGGGTGATTTACACAGGGCTTTCATAGACATCTATAATCATATTGTGACCTGGACTCTATTATCTCTATTTCACATTGAAGACACTTTGGCTCAGTACAGTTCTTTCTATAGTCACAACTGTCAGGGAAAAGAAATTGACCAAGAGAGAGCGGAGTCTAACTCCCAGTCATGAACACAATCAGTGCATCACCCCTGAAATTACGTTAACAGTTAATGCTATGAAAATCATGGCAGAGGCAAGTTCTGTTCACCAAATATGGGCCTCTGCACATTTCTCAGATCTCTTTTAGTCACATGGAGCTACTTTATTGATACAGTACATACTAGTTGTAGCTAATTCCCTGTAAACAGAAGTGACCTTCTCACCTCTGGGTTGAATCGTCCTAACCATGGTACCCAAACCTTCATTGCTCTCTTCTCCTACCACAGTGATGTCAGAGGCCCTGGAGGTAAGGCCTCTGCCAGCCTGGATCCCTGAGTACAGTGTGGATCAAAGCCCCCTGCTTACTACTGGTAGGTATACACCGTGAGTAAGAAATCATCCTTGGGTTAAATTACATTGCAAAATAAACTCACCTATCCTAAATACAGCACAGAACTGAACACACGTAATTCCAAACAAGCAGGAAAAGTTATATCCTCTCCTTTATCTGATGATGTATGGAGTGTGTTACTTTCCTAGAGCAGATTTTCTTAAAGACCACTGTTCACCGACATCTCTTCATCTCCAAATTCTTATATGCATCATATCACAACTTCAATCATCAGTCACCACTCTCTCACTACTGAATGACGGCAGGAAGACCACTTCCTAAAGGAGAAAGGACAGTGTTGGCTTTGCGAGTGTCTACTGCAGATGCACAGAACTGCCCACCCTAAGCAGTAACTATGCTTAGAGCTTAGTATTCTGTGGTTGCTGTCTTGAGATTCTTTTTATAAGCAGAGCCCAATAGAATAATGGAGCACGAGCCTGACCTTCTCAGCCCACATGGTACTGCCTCCACCTGCCTCGTCAGCACAAACTCTCAGCTCCTCTGTCCTACAGCCCTGCCCTGCCTGGCCTCTCCTTCCCCATGCTGGTTTCTTTGCTGCATTCAGGCCCTGGCATAGATAGGGGTTTGGAGTTAGGCACAGATGTCCCATGGCTTCCAGGGTCAGAGGAAGAGCTTAACGGTTATGGTCCCTGTCCTGCTAGCTCAGTGGTAATTAAGCGGAGACTGTCTTAACTGTGTCCAATCCAGTTACTAAGCGCAGCCAGGTTACAATACCCTGGGGGGTTGCCCATACATCAGGCTGAGGAGGTGAGCCTGTGGGAAGGGAAGATACCTGGCTCAACTTCTCAATATGCTGTCGTGGCCAGTGCATGGTGAGTAGCTCAAGCAGCTGTTAGGCAGAGTGAGTGTGCAGAGAGTGAGCCTGTAGCATCTGGTAGAGCCTGAGTGCCTGGGAGAATCTGGCCCAGCCCACAAATATCCCCATGCCTGACGGGTGCTTCCCTGGATTGCTCCATGCTTGAGAGCATCCCTATCCCACACCCCAGTCTTCCCCAGTCTTCCTCAGTCTGGGTAATTTTCATTTCTGCCAGTTCCAGGCACTCTCTGGGGATAAGCCACAAATAAGAATTGTGAAATTTCAGTGATTCAGCACACAAGTTAAACATTCTGATACTTGCATTTAAAAGTGGCATTTCACAATATAAAGATGGATGGTAAGATCTGTGCTAATAATTTAAAATTGTAACTTTCCTTTACTTTAGAATTAAATGCAAATTAAAGAAGCAAAAAAAAAAGCCACAAAGGAAAGGAAAAAGCTGTATATTTTAATACTTCTAATGACAGTTTTCCCTTGATTTTTGAATAAGGGCATCAGCATTTTTATTTTGTACTGAGCCCTGCAAATTGTGTAGCTGGTCTTGAGGAAGAACCAACATTGGAAAAACAAAAACAAAACAAAACAAAAAAACCCCACGAAGATGTGAGTAAATCACACAACAGTGAGATCTCTTCCAATACAAATCTCCCATCGTAAACTACTGGTGCCTTAAGATGTTGTTTATTTGTCCAAATCTCTTTAACAATCACAACAACCTGCAGCTGGCTTCCCCAAGCCACCTCTGAAGTCTTTCTGTTTTGAATTGGGTCCAGCTATACACAAAAGGCTTACATCTCTTCCTTAACTATAATGCTAAAATAAAACATATGAAGTCTAAAAAAGAATTGCTGAATGGGTTTATCAGATCCTGGCAGCAGTGGGAAGTCACAAAGAAAGACAAAACAGTCTTTGCTTCATACTTGCTTTTGAAATTCCATCCCTCCAGCTCCTCTGTACTTCTTTCTCGCAAAGGGCAGACTTTATTTCTGCCAAAATCTTTGCAACAGAGCCAACAGAATTTATCTCAAGCTTGGCAGCCAATATACATTATCCACATGTTTCTGGCTAAACTATTAAAATTAATCAGGTGGCAAACTTTCATTTTAGCAGCTCTAATAAACAAGAGAACTAGATTCCCAGGAGGTGGAAATGTCAGTAAATATAGCAGCTTTAAAAGGAAGAAATTCTTCAAAATGTCTAAGGATGTACTCAAGCTTTAGTCAAGTGGACCTAAACTACAGTTACAGTATAGGCACAACCATTCATTTTTATTGAGGTATTTTTCACTGCAAGAGGAATCAAGCCCATTCTCATATAGAATTTCAAGCAAACTTTCAGGTTGCATGAGAAGATGTTCCATTTGTGGGGTAGTAGTGGCAAAAAAGAGTCTTTATGTGTATTGTTTTCCTTGTGGACACTAAAATCATTCTAAAGCAAGGACTTCAAGTCATAGACCTGATGTTGGAATTTTAGAAGAAGTCACACATGGCAGAGACAGAAATGCTCACCCAATATTTCAGGTGTCTGTTTTCTAGCACTTGTGACTTAGATCCATATATAACTTGTTCTGAGCTAACGTGATGTATATTACTCCCAGGCTAAAGCACAGAAGAGCCATGTGAATTCTCCAGGCTTCTCTTCCCCTGTAGCAGTGACAGGTTGGATTACAGACTTCCCTCGATTTGGATTCCTGAGAGACTACGTGGAGCATGCCCTCTGCCAAATTGTGTTGGATATGCGGCATGTAAAGGAAACGAACACTTGTGTGAAGGCACTGGCATTTAGAGGTTAATTTGCAATGCAGTATATCTAGTCTGTCCTAATTAATGATAAAATTAGTACCAGTGGTGTGATGTGGTCACTGAGAAACTAAAAATGATAAAGGACAAGGACACTAAGAAAACAGGCTGGAGTAATAGCAATCTGTGTTTTGCAACGGCCAAACATTGGATGAAACTGTGCTCTGCAGTAACTGATAAGGGAGAGATGGTACACCTGATGAACTATGGCTCTGGGGAGAGAGCAATGAGAAACAAAATGATTGTAGTGCATATTTGTGGTTATTTTCCGCATTTGGTTTAGGATTACAGAAGGGAGGAGATAAACCCACAAAAGAACTGTCTGGTTGCAAATAGAAATGTAAGCAAATAAAAAATTCCAGAAATGCATGACCTGGCAATGTTGAAAACTACAAATTTGAATGACAATTCCAACCTTTAGGAAAGATTAGTTGAAGGGCATGATCTTCAAAACAGCTATCAGAATCCTTCAATGGATTAATGTACCACAGGAGAACTATCAGATTAAGGATATGATATCCAGAAAAGCTTATCAATTAATTAAATATTTAAGGGCAAAGGTCATATTAAGGAAGTCCTTTCTACCTACTATTTCAGGTAAATTCAATGTACCTACCATTAACTGTCAGGAGACAGAAGTTTTGGTGTCAAGAAAGTAAAGAAATGTAACAAATGTGAAGACCAAATTTCTAAAAGTGCCTGTATAAATACTCTGGTTTCTCTTCAGATCATATAAATCTTTCACCTTTTACTAAAAATGCCTGTATGTTATGGGGAAAGGGGTATTACTTGTATTTAGAAATGACTGGAAGCAAATAAATATGAAGTCTACTGTATCTTTGAGTGATAGAGAAACCAAGAGCTTGTGTTAGCACATCTTGGGCCACAACCTTCTAGTGGATAGAGGGGTAGATTACCCCCAACAATCGTTTTTGTATGTGGTATGGAGGATAAGGGACAATGGAGAATCTCCCAGATCAGTGAACAGGGACCACAGAAAACAATGAATGAGAGTGTATCAACCAGAAAGTAGAATGAGAGCCAAATTGAAAAATTTTCCCCATCCTTGGGGGTGCTCTTCTTTACAACATCTACCCAGTGGTGTCCTAGAACAGACCTGGCTACTGCATGGCATGACTTCAACCTTAATCAGTCACTGTGCTTACTTGGCACCCTGTATTGGGTGGTGTACTGGAGGACTGCAGATTTCCTGTCTATGTAACTAATAGGAATCTAGACCACGAAGAATTACCACTAAATTTGATGCTAAGGCTGGAATGCGTTACCTGAGACCCCAGGACTTTTGCATTCTTTGTACCAGGAGGATATGAGTGTGGGAAGAAGAACATAGAGAGATTTTTTTATTACCAGATAAACAACCTGTAGCTGAGAAGGTAATACTGACAAATATTTCAAGCACTCCTCTACATTTTCCATGTAGGGGTCATGTGACTAATTATGTGTTGAAGAATATAATACCAGGTTCAAGGCTTTCTGGTACTCTTCCTCTGCCATAGTGACCAGTGGCATATCCAGTGGTAGAAATTTCCAACCACTAATATCCCTAAGGGATCATGTGAATCAATTCTCTACCTCTATGCCCACACAACAACATTGTCTATATAACATGAAAAAGAAAGATTCATTAGTTAAACAACTAAGATTTTTGAGTTAATTTATTACTGCCACGTAATGTGCTTAACCTGACTAATACAAGAAGATGTGTGCAATATAATTTCTAATGAATGTACAAATATGAAAATGAAACCAGGGAGTTCCAATCATAGACAGGGAGTTCATAAGTAGTGAAAATGAGGTGGGAAAGAGCCTCAAATGTGTAATCAAGTAGACCTGATTTGAATCTGTTCTCTTTTATCTCATTAATTCTGTGACCTTGAACGTGTTATTTAAACTCTTTAGCCCTAATGTCTTCACATGTAAAGTGGGGGTAATGAAACTATGGCTGGTTGCTAGAAGGATTAAAGACATAATTTTAAATAAAGGAATCAATGCAATGACTATACAAATGCCAGCTAGTTTTCCCCCACCCCATCTCCCACCAGTTCTACCATTCCTTACTGGATGAACATGGTAAAAAATATTCATCAAATGAGGCATAGGAATGCCTCCAAAAATTCAATTGCATTTCAGAGAAAGGTCAGAAAGATAACACAAATTCTTGAAGTGGCTGGCCATACAGCTATTGAATTGGTGTCAAATCCTGGTGAACTTGAAAGCTCATAACTTTAAAGCAAATTAGAAAACAAAACAAAATGGAAGGAAAGAAAACAAGCAAAAACTCCAAGCAGGTCAAACAGAAGGAGTCAATGGCTAGAAAATGAAGATTCAGCCATGGATGTGTCAGTATCTATCATAGAACGAGAGAAGCATTAGGATTCTTCTATCAGGTTACTTACATCTCAATCCCAGTCTGTCCGCTAGTTTTGGAGCAAGTCTCTGAACTTCTCTAAGGCTCAATATCCTTTTTTAAAATGGAAATAATGACTGTCTAATTCATAGGTTTCATGTGTTTCTCAAACCAGTATCACATTGCCTGCTGGTATGACCATCATCACCATCACCACCAACATCATCATTATCATGGTTGGTGATGGGGTCAATGTGAAGGGGGTCTTGAAAGTAAGGAAACCTGTAGGGATGAATTTGATAGTGAGAATATGATCTGTTAGTGTTGTTTAGGAAGGTTTGGAATCAATCTAAGCTAATTTTCTGTTCCCTCAGTATACACTCAACAAGCAAATACACTTTCAATTTTCATCCTTGTAAGGAGAGATCATCAAATTAATAACACAGAAACTGAAAGTTGGATGCTGACCTTGTAAGGTTTCAAGAGATATTTCAATATGCAATGGGTCAAGGTAATGTTCTGAGACAGTTAACTGTGGCCAATTATAAATGATTGTTATTTATTAAACATGTATCTCATTTGTTGAACAAGCACCTCACTGATTACCTTATTTATTCATTTTATCTTAACCTAGTGAATGAACACTATGCCAGGTGCTGGAGATACAGCTGTAAAAAGAACAGACGCTAATCTTGGCCTTCATGGAATTCACAACCAAAAGCTCCAAAAGGAATGCGTCACTCATGATTCTCTAATTTCTATTACTGCGCCTGTCACCTTGTTCTGCCCTAATTTCTTTGACCTCCATGATAGCAATAGCAATCTCTCATTTGAGGGCAGTGACAATGCCTTACTCATCTTGATAACAAGTGCTAAAAATATGTTCTTATTTGATTAAAATTTGCTGAATGAATTAATGAATGAAATTAAATTAGCCTCAGAATAGCCTATGTATTTATATCCCCAATTTTATATATAAATACACGACTTGTTTTAACCTTTGACTGATGAGTTCTGAGATTGGGTTGAAATTTGCATACATAATGCTTTTAAAACAAATTAAATAATATTTGATTTCCTTAGTCTGAAATAGATTTAATTTTACTTTTTATATTATGTTTCTTGATTTTATGCAGGTGCAGGAAGTCTGGATACCTTTCTGTCTTATAGAGTCAAATGATTTCACAAATTTTGAGTTGCAAATAATGTAAGTAAGGTTAGGAAAACCTGCTCTAAACGCTCCTTCTCACTTTTAAATTAAATTACAAAACATTGGCTTTGTCCATGTATATTTAGAATTGTTTCTCTTGACAATGCAATGCATTCAACAGATAGGCAAGGAGATTGTCTGTATAAACATCCCTTTCCCTGAGACACCCTAACCAATCCCTACGGGGACAAGAGCCAGTTTAGGTAGGAGTGGGTTTAGGTTCTACAGAGAGATAGTGGAGACACAAATTCCTATCCAAGGCAACTGCAGGAAGCAAGTGTGGATACTAAATTCAAAGGGGTTGGAGTAGGAGATCAAGATCATGTCGTAAGGCAAAGAGATGAGTACATCAGCAGAGATCTCATCACAAGACAGAGACTCAGGTTCGTATCCCAGCTCAACCATTTACAATCCATATTGTACTTAACAAATTATTTAGGCACCCTGAGAATCAGTATTCGGACTTCTGTGAATTCATTAGGTTAGGGGCTTTCTGGGAATCCATCAACTATTCTCTTTCCTGGAGATTTACCGTGTTCCTTCTTTGAAAACCACATCGATGATATTTTTATTATGGCCGTGATTCATACATACATTATTTTCCAAATTAAGCATTTAAAACCAGCACTGATATGTGCAACTAGTAAGAATGTGAAATGGCATTGTCCTTCCCAGAAAATAATTTGCCAATAGGTTTTTAAACAAAGATGAAACCCTTGAAGTATGCATACCTTTGATCCAATCATTCTATTTGTTGGAATTTGACCTAATAACAGTTGTAATCAAGGATTTACATACCAGCCTTTTAACTACAGCATTATTTATAATGTGATAAAGCAGTTACAATTTAGATTTTAAATAGGAAAATAATACAGATAAGTGAAAGTGTATTATGTGGCCACCAAAAATTATATTTTCAGACTATTTGAAGAGCTGTGGAAATAACTGACATAGAGTATTGTAAGAAAATAGATATTTTAGGTATTTTAATCCAAGTTCTATTTGTTTATGTGCACATGCACTTTAAATATGTAATTATGTAATAATAAGGAAAGAAATATACCAAAATGTTAAAGTGTGTTCCTGTTATGGGCTAAATTGTGTCCTCCTAGAATTCATATGTTGATGTTCTAAACCCTGGTACCTCAGAATGACTGTAAGTTCTTTAAAGATGTAAATAAAGTTAAGTGAAGGGATAAGACTGAGCCCTAATCCAATATGACTGGAATCCTTATAAGAAGGGAAGCAGAGGCACCTGGGTGGCTCAGTTGTTTATGCACCTGACTTAAGCTCAGGTCGTGATCTCACAGTTTGTGAATTCAAGCCCCACGTCGGGCTCAGTGCTGACAGCTCAGAGCCTGGAGTCTGCTGTGGATTCTGTGTCTCCTTTTCTCTCTACCCCTGCCCTGCTTGCACTCTGTCTTTCTCTCTTTCTAAAATAAACAAACATCAAAAAATAAATAAATAAAAGGAAAAGGATACACAGACACACATAGAGGAAAGACCATGTGAAGACACAGGAAGAAGGTGGTGTCATCTTCAAGGCAAGGAGAGAGGCCTCAAGAGAAATCAACCCTTCCAATACCCGAATCTTGGACTTCCAACTTATAGCATTGTAAGGAAATATATATCTGTTGTGTACGCCACCTAGTCAGTGGTCCTTTGTTATGGCAGCCCTAGCTAACTAATATACTTCCTCTGGGAGGTAGACTTCTAAGTGGTGTTTATTTTCTTTTTTAAATGTGTTTATGTAGTCTCCAGCATTTTTACCATGAGACTAAACACAGAGTATAGACACTGTTTCCTCAGAGACAAGCACATTTGTGTGTGTGTGTGTGTGTGTGTGTGTGTGTGATAAGTGGGTCCACACTTTTGTTAAGTACCTTAGCTATGTGTGTGTCTCCTCCACTTGGCTGTGAGCCCTTGGAGGGCAGAGTTTGTTTAAATAAACTTTGTAATACCACTGCCTACTATTGCAGTTGGCACATATTAGGCTCCCCAATGTCTGTGAAATATTTAGGTGGCACTGATTTATAGTGTGTTTGGTCTGTGCTCTAGTATTACAGAAAAGTTTACTCCATAGCTATGGTGAACATTCTGAGTATTTGATTCACCTCTAAAAAGCATCATTTATGAATGCTAACTTGAGACTTCCCTTCAACATAAGGAAAAATCCAACCTGCTGTTCTTTTGGCTTCTTTCTAGTGTTGCGTTGTTTTTGCTCGAACTTTCCATCAGCACCTCCTCTCCTCCCACACTTTTTATTCTCTTTTCCCCCACTACCATTTAGTTTCACACACAAACACACATAGTCTTTGTCCAAAGGATTGGTCAAAGATACTTTGAGCTCAATAAAAAGCAGTTCATATAAAAGACTATTGATCTAAATTGTGGACTAAAATAGAGTTTAGGGAGAGTGGAAGTTCAAAAAATGGGTTTCCTTGTCTATTTGGAGAAGGGTTGGGAGCTACAAAAGAGAAAGAAATCAGGTATGAGAAGAGGCATCAATAAATACATCCTGCCTCATTTTAGTCACTTTGCAGAAGTAAATTGTTGTATTTTGCTGAAAAGGGCAGGAATGCCTTGGAGATTTGGAACCAAGGCTACTTCTCTCTATCCACTGAATTTTCCCTTGAAAATGTCATTATTTTAAGACATTGATCTATCTTTCTAGCTACTTTTGAGCACATTCTAAATCCAAGGAACTGTGTGCATTTAAGATTCCTAATTCAGAAATCATCCTTGAAAAGTAGTAGTATCAATATTAGATAAACTGACTCCTGAAGATTAACTAGCTTACCTAAGGTCACAGGAAAATGTCCTTGGGGTAGGCAGTCATCTTAGAGCAAGTTCCTAGGATCTTTCCAAGAATAGTTCCAACAAGAAGGAATCACATTTATTGCAGATCTAACATGACAGTCATTTTGCATACATAGTCTTGTTCCATTTGCCCAACATTGCTAACAGGTAGGAATTAGCATTGCTATCTTACATGGAAGAAAAGGTGGAGAAATCTGCCAAATGAGCACAATTTTAACTAATAGAGCTAAGATTTAAATCCATTTTTATCTGATTTGGAGGAAATCTAGATAGAGACTCAGAGACTTTTTAGGAAATGACTGAGAGTGCCCTCAAGTAGAAAAAATATGAGGAGAATAGTGGGCCCTATACCATTACTGTCTCCAAATTCGGTGAATTTCTCCTGACTCAGAGATTAAAGACAATTCCATATCTCCAGCACTGGAGTAAAGCTGATGCATATTTGATTCTTAATAAGTTGTTCTTCTCTGCTTTATTTATTTATTTTTTTTAATGTTTTTAATTTATTTTTAGGAGAGAGAGAGAGACAGCGTGAGCAGGGGAGGGTCAGAGAGAGAGGGAGTCACAGGCTGAAACAGGCTCCAGGCTCTGAGCTGGCAGTCAGCACAGAGCCCGACGCGGGGCTCGAACCCACAAACTGCGAGATCATGACCCAAGCGAAAGTCGGACGCTTAACCGACTAAGCCACCCAGGCGCCCCATGTTCTTCTCTGCTTTAAAACACACACACACACACACACACACACACACACACACACACACACACCAGACTTAAACTCAAATCATATATTAATAACATTTTTTCTGATGCTGAGCAATTAAGAATCTGAAATTCACTGTTATCCAGGTTATGCTTTGTCTATATCTGATCCATCTAATGTGGTAGCCACTGGCACATATGGCTACAAAAACTAATTTAAACTAAATAAAGTTAGAGATTCAGTTTTTTAGATGCACCAGTCCCATTTCATATACTGAGGAGCCAGATATAGATAATTGCTACCATACTGGACAGTGCAGGTACAGAACCTTTCCATCATTGCAGAAAGTTATGCTGGATAACAGTGGCTGATATTAATAACTTGCAGAGGGTTACAATGTCTTCTTTGCCAATAGAGTATATGCTACAAACATCTGTTGTGTTAAACAAATATCTTTGGGTTCTTGCTTATTAATCTCCTCTATTCACAAAGGATAATTTTTCAAGCTCAGCATCAAGACCTACTGGTAGATGAATTAATTGTGAGAAGGAACCCAAGCAAAATTCATGGATCAAGATACCCATATTCATCTGTATTTCATAACAATCACAATCAATGAGCTCCTAAGGCACTAAAAGATGAAAATTGGATAACTTGCATGGCTTTCATTTATTTGTTTGTTCATTTATTCTTGCAAGTAACATTCACTCAACTTCATCTACAGATACAGGTATTGCAGAATTTGTAACAGAATACCTTCAAAGATTTTGGAACTGGTGGGGAGGGAACAGAAATAGAGATAGACAACTTTATCTGAAACTCAGTGTGTTAACTGCCAGAATAGCTGAATGTAAGCATTTTGTTCATAGCATCAGTTTTCTCTGGGAGCTTGAATCTGACTTACTCTCGATAATGAAGGAGGGTGAGAACGGAGCTCCAGGAGTGAGTGCCTTACGGGCAAAGGGTGGTTGTGCTGGTCCTTCTCAGCTTGCCACCCAAAATCTGTTTTCCACCCAACCCTGTCTTACTCTTTGCAAGAAGAGAAGTTGACCCCAGTGGACATATCACCTACACTCCCTTGCTGACCAGTTTTCAATTGTGTTTGACCAAGAGAAGTTAACCTGTCAGGTATCAGAGGCCAGGAGGGGAGAGAGCTTAGGTTATTTTCTCCTATTTCTGTGGCAGGAGCTGAGACTCCCAAAGGTTACAATTCCCAGGTGTAACTCTTGTCTTGAGTTCCACACTCACAATCTCCTCCCCTGTCTCCTCAGCTACAGGGCTTCTACTACCTCTCACCTCTGGGTGTTTCACCACTGCTTTTGACTCCCTTAACTCTATGCACATTTCTAGAAAGAGTCTCGTCAATAAAGTCTCTTCATTTGAAACATCTGGGTTAAGCTGCATGTCCATATGGGACCCTGACTGAACAAAGCAAAAGGAGAGAAGAAGCCTGGTAACAGAGGCAGAGAATGAGGACTTCTGATAAGGATTTTTAAAGCGCTGGACCTAATATAGCATACTAATGCCTTTGGAGTCAGAGGGATTATTTGAGGGACTTTGAAGAGGTTACAGGATCTGTCTTCTGCTTCCCATCTCCCTGACATCCATTCCCACTCCCTAGAGATTACCTAAATGAACAATTTCTGTGTAATCTCCCAATCATGCTCAACCACACTGAAGGAAAATGAGTCTGGCTCCTGCTTGTCGAAGAGGAGAATGGTAGATGCCATCATAACTCCTCCTCCTTTGACACATATTACAGGTTCTCAAAGGGTGATGCCACCACCTGCAATAGCAAGGGTAGCAGCATCTGGGAACTAGTTAAAACTACAAATTCTCAAGCTTTTCCCTGACCTACTGAATCAGAAACTCTGAAAGTGAAGTTCAGAACTCCATATTTTTTTAGAGGGGGGGAGCACACAAGTACGTGAGAGCAGGAGAGGGCAGAGAGAGGGACAATCATAAGCAGACTCCTTGTCCAGTGCAGAGCCCTATGTGGAGCTTGATCTCACAACTGTAAGATCATGATCTGAGCCAAAATCAACTGACTGAGCCACCCAGGTGCTCTGGTAACTCTAGATTTTTGATAAGCCCTCCCAGGGGTGCCTAGGTGGTTCAGTTGGTTAAGCATCAGACTCTTGGTTTCAGCTCAGGTCATGATCTCACAGTTCATGAGTTTGAGCCTGGCATCAGGCTCTGAGCTGGCAGTGTGGAGCCTAATTGGGATTCTCTCTCTCCCTCTCTCTCTCTGTCTCTCCCCACCTCATGCTTTCTCTTTCTCTCTCTCTCTCAATATAAATAAATAAAACTTAAAAACAAACAAACAAGCCCTCCTGGTAACTGTTGCACACTTAAATTTGAGAACCAAAGGACTACATAGTTCTTCTGGATAGCTCTCTTCTTCAACCATCTAATGGTCATTACTGGTTCACACAGAGTTGGGTGACTCTCCTGAACTTGGGCTCTGACACCGTCAATTGCTCAGAATAGGCATTCTATGACAATATGAGTTTTGCAGTCATGATATTTTGTTTTCCTTTTTAAAAGTGAAAGACTATGCAATATTTCCTTCCTCTTTGCCTTTCTTCAGGACTCATACAATTTAGCTTCAGTCATCTCCAGAAGCCCAAGACCCTTGGTTACCACTTCTTAACCTTATATCACTATAATTGTATTCAGTCTTCAAGTCTTCTCAAAGTATTCAAAAAGATTTTTGCCAAAATTCAACAATCTTTCCTATTGCCTCAACTACCTCTCCACCTCTCAGAATGACCCTAATATATATATACACACAGTTATATATATAGATATATATAGATATATATAGATATATATATAGATAGATAAGTATATATAAGTATAACACACAGTTATATATATAGATAGAAAGATAAGTATATATAGATAAGTATAAATATATATATAAATATATATATGTAAGTATAGATAGATAAGATATATACTTATCTATATATATATACACACACACATATATAATTATATATATGTATATAGTTATATATATATATACACACACACATATATAATTATATATATATGTATACAGTTATATATATATACATATATATTATAGTTTTTATGAATCAAAGATGATTTTTATTTCATACTCCACATACCTCATGGCCTATAGGTTCTTCTTTTTGCTGTTTTTTTAAAGTTTATTTATCTTGAGAGAGAGAGAGAGGGAGGGTCAAAGAGATAGGAGAGAGGGAATCCCAAGCAGATTCCACACTGTGAGCGAAGAACCCCAGGTGGGCCTTGATGCCATGAACCTTGAGATCAAACCTGAGCTGAAATCAAGAGTCAGAAGCTTAACTTACTAAGCCACCCAGGCACCCCTCTCTGCTGTTTTAAAACTACAGAGTTTTCTCTCTGCATCAAAACTCAGAGTTTCTTGGCCATTACATGCCATTACAACTTAATGTTTGGTAGTCTCCCTTTTGTTTTTATCTAATAACCCTTTTAATTTATAGACTTAGCATTTTACTCATTGCCTTGCTCTCTATCACTATCCTTTCCACTTCTGGTGACTTCAAGATCCAAATGGATTATTTGTCAAGACCTTAGGAGCTAGCCCTAGACTTCCTTACTCTGGTGTTTTCCTCTATCCCACTTCAACTGCCAGCTCTTGTAAACTTAGGCTCGATCTTTTCATCCATAGTAACTACATTCAAATAATAGATTACAAGCATGCTCATGTATAGGTACAAGTTCCCATCCTTCCAGAAGATAATTAAGATAGTTGTTCTAGTCTGCCAGTTCCATGGAGCTAGGACTAATGAAGGATAGGATTCTTGCAAGAGCCTGGAAGCACAGAAATTAAGAGTGCAGAGTTGCAATTGAGGTGGGGCAGAAAACCAGAAAGGAAAATCTACATGCGTCATTGAAATAAATAGGTGCTCCAGAGTAGACATCAAGGTTTGGGATTAGGAAATAAGCAATCCAAGATGATACAAGAAAAGAGCAATAGATCTGATAGGCAAATAGGAAGATGCACAGTAGTGGCAAATAATCATCCAAAGGTCATTATTTCGGCCACAGCAGATCTGATTTTTTCCTAGAGTCACATGTTGAGCAAATGCATATCAGTGGTGTTATTCTGAAGATCAAGTACAAGCATGTCGTGGGTGCAGAGGAGCTTTCCAATGAAAATGTCAGTTGTTGCTGCTGTTCTGGATTTAAATGATCCATCTCGACATTGTAGGAAGTACTGATATTGTGGGGTCCCTCCTTTCTCTTTAAGCCCAAGCAAATGTTTCTTTCTGCATTTCTTCAGTGGTTGAGAGAATTATGCAGAAGCTGGCTGGGGTTGGTTAATTATTCAAATGTGCTTATTATACAAAAGCAGCATATTTGTTCTGTCCCTATTTGTGCATATGTATTTATTTTTTATGAACCTACTTCCCGTCAGTGAAGATAAGAGAATAGAATTAGCACATCTGTCCCATTTGTTGTGACAAAATATGAACTTAAGATCTGTATGCTGATTTAGGGAAGCGTATTCCTAGGCGTACATGGTGAGTCTGATGGAATAAAATTTCAGTAATAAATACAGTTGTGGGAATCTGCATTAAAAAGCAGCACTAAAAACAAATGACATGAAAGAGTGTTATGGAAGCTTTTAAAGAGAATTTGAACAGAAACGAGCCATCTCTAGAGAGGTGGAACATTGGGACAAATCATTTGTGGAAAGGGGGTGGGAAAAATGAGGAGGAGGTGGCTTGTCCCTGCCAATTTCCAAATTTGTGAATGCCAGCACCTTGAAGGAATCATGAGAAAGATGTTGTAGAAAACAGGAAGGAGGGGAAAGCTATAAAATGTATGCATTGCTTGATAGGCAAGATATACACAGAATTTTGCATAGCTGTGGGGATAGGAAGGGAGACATGCCTAAATGTGTTAGAGCTAATTATATTTGCTAATTGCATTTTCTTCTATTGACGCTCTCTCACCCAAGTCACAGCAGTGCCTAAGGACAGACACTGCTGTTGCTTTTTGAGGCAGCCAGAGGAGGAGTGTCCAGAGCACATGCTGGGCTCCTTGGCACCTTACAGAGAACATATCTGCATTGGAAAGCAGGGGCACATTGCTATATATCTCAAATTCCTCCTTATAAGTGATAATTAGGAACAGGAGGGAGGATGCCTTAATGGTATCAATTGTTCCTTTGTGTGACATATGCCAGACCTGCAATATGGGTTTAGTAGGACACAAATAATATTAATTTTAATATTTGTAAATTCATCCTTTTCTTTCATCTACTTATGGCAACTGATACTAGTCTTCCATTTTCAGTGCCGATATAAATATTGTTCTTAAAATCAATGTATTTGAATGAAGAAAATGAGCTACTTATTTAAAAAATAATTACCTATTTAGTATTAGGTCAGCCAGCAGATCAGCAAAATTTGTAAAGTTGGTTCTCAAGTGATGGGAATTTATGAATAGCTATAAGAAAACACAATGGGGCAGAAAAGAAGGACAGAGAATCAAGAGTTATGGATGCTCCACTTTGCGAATAATTGTCTGTGTATTTTGGACTATTAACCTCATTTTTAAAAATATTGATAACAATTCCTAATTTAGCTAATTTATAGCATTTTGGGGGGGTAAAGATTCAATGGGATAATGCATTTTACAGTTTCTAAAAAATAACCAGTGTTGGGGAAACTGGGTGGTTCAGTTGGTTAGGTGTCCAACTCTGCATTTAAAAAAATTTTTTTTTAACAGAGAGACAGCGTGAGCAGGGGAGGGAGAGAGAGAGAGGGAGACACAGAATCTGAAACAGGCTCCAGGATCTGAGCTGGCTGTCAACACAGAGCCCGACATGGAGCTCGAACCCACGAACTGCTGAGCTGAAGTCGGACGCTAAACCCACTGAGCCACCCAGGCGACACCCAACTCTGCAGTTTGGCTCAGGTCATTATCTCATGGTTTGTAGGATCAAGTCCTGTACTGGGTTCTGTGTTGACAGTGTGGAGTCTGCTTGGGATTCTCTCTCTATCTCTCTCTCTCAAAATAAATAAAGATTAAGTGTGTGTGTGTGAAGTGTGTATGTGTGTATAGCCAATGCTGCAATGGGGAAATATCGTGCTTATACCTTAGGAGGGCCTCTGTTGAGTCACACCTCTAAGAGTTTCCTCACTGAGTGTGACCACAACATGTGACTCCTAACAATAGTATATGATTGCCAGAGGTGATGGGATGTTACTCCCTTGATTAGGTTTCGTTACATAAGTCTTAGCAGACTGCTGGCTTCAAAGAAGCAAACAGCCCTATTGTGGACAACAGCCCCATTGTGGACGACAGCCCTATTGTAGATGACATGCCTATGGAGAAGGCCTTGTGGCAGAGAACTATGGATGTATCTAGGACTTGAGTTGGCCTCCAGCTAACAGTCAATAAGAAACAGGGGCCCTTGGTCATACAGCCACAGGGAAATTAATCTGCTAACAACTTCAATGAGCTTGGAAGCAGATTCTTTCCTTTGAGGATTCAGAAGCACTCAAATAAGAAAGGACATGGTCTGGCCAACCTCTTGATTACAACCTTATGAGTCCCTAGGAAAGAAAAAAAAATACTTCTTCTGTGTTACTAGCCACATTTTGAGATCATACAGTACATACAGATAGAGAATATTTTCAACATCATACAAAGTCAAGGTTCCTCTGAAGATCCCTCAAAGAACAAGCTGAGTTCGAAACTTCCCCTAAAATTGAACCCTGGTTTGGATTCTTCCCTTTACTTGTACCACTTCCACTATTTCCTTACTGCTGTCTCCTAGGTACATTTCTTTCCTAACACTTTTGCCATCAAGCCCTTGTTTGAGAGGTGTTCTCCCTAAAACCCCAGAGAAATCCACTGGAAGACATGTTAATTCTTTTGGTTTTTGTCTTTGAATGCTAAATGCTAAAATTGACTGACATTATTACTGATTTTTTAAAATCTTCATTCCTTCCTAGTATTCCTCCTTGATTGTTAAATGTGGAACTATTGCCCACTGCATTTACAGTTTATAAAACACTTTCTTAGACCTTATTTTGAAGTAATAATACTGAAATTTTAGCATGTTTGTGCTGATTTATAGTAGGTGATCAAAAAATAACTATTAACATTCTTCTTTTAAAGGTTAGAGAATTATACCCCCAAATGATTGTAATAATTCTAAGACAATATTTCAAACAGGTAACATTTGAAATTCATGGCTGGTTCTTGACCAAGAAGTCAGAGCTCTTTCTATATAATGTGCTTCCCTTAGAACTCCATGGGATATACCACATCTAGCACACTCTTTGTGCATACATAATGGACAACAAAGTGTGTTTTTTGTGAAGGGAGACTCTGCACTAGAAGCTTAAGAAGTAGGTGGTTGTGAAATGACTATGGTTCAAGTTGGGAAGAAGACCTTCACATGCTTTCCATTAAAAAAAAAAAACAACAACTATGATTGATTGTTCAGTCCTCCAATGTTTTACCTCCTCTTCAACCATGTAGTTAGTCTGACCAATTTTTCCAACACACATTCACAAAGTGACTCAATAGCTCAAATACTTCAATTGCCATCATTGTGTTCCTCCTCCTCCTGTTTCTCCTCCTCCTCCTCATCATGAGCAGCAACATCATTGTCATCATCCATTTATCAAGCCAGGCAATATGCTAAGATTTTGCAGTCATTATTTTATTCAATACTCATAACAAGCCTAGCAGCTGGTGTCATCATTATTATTCTCATTTTGTAAATGAGCAGAATGAGGCAAATGTCAAAGCCTTGTAGTAATTACATAAGGTACAACTTATTTTGTTCCTACCATGATCCTAATTCAATACAGTTATCCAGATCAGGTGAAGAATTATGATTCTTAACCAATACTACTTGGCTTGTTTCAATCTGTGTCCTTTCCGGCCCAGTATATTGTCAATAGAAGTGGGGGAGATAAAGTAGGTTACTAAGAACAATGCCAATGTCTTTCCTCTCATATTTTCTGTCTTATGCTAACCTGGAAAGTAAACGTCAACAGATTTGGTTCCATTAGTTAAAAAACAGATATGTATCATTTCCTTTGTGTCACTTCCAAAGAGCTATTATTATTGTTTTAAAATAGAGCTAATTAATGCAATACAGAACTGTAATTAGATTCTCTTTGTCCTAGAAATTGGCCAGACACTGCAGGTTTATCCAAGAGAAAGTTCTTCACAGCACTGGGAGAATAATGAATCTCATTCATTCTCAGGCTGAGCCATATCTGAACTAGTGACCGAGGGGGATGGCTCAGAGGCCTATTACCAGCCCCCAAAGCCATCTATGGTGACAAGGGTGTTGATGGATCCAACTTAATGCCACCCAGATATTATCACTGAATCTTAAGCAAAAGACAAACTGCAGCTACAAGGCAGATATAAAAGTCTCTTGCTGAGATTTGTAGAAAATGTTGTCATTTTAATTAACATTTCCAAACAGTAATAATCATTATTTAGTGTTGCGAAGCCAGCCACATACCAAATGCTAAATTTCTGAGTATTTTAGGAAAAATGCTCTTCTGGGAAACAAAGAGAAAATTTGTTTTTCTGTTTCTGGATGGGGAATATCAGATCAAAGCATTTTTTTCTCCTTTTAAATAAAAACTGTATGACTTACTCTGAAGTCATTCTTCCTTTGCTAATTTGCCCCTTGACATATGGTACCTTTGTACAAATTCTTACAATGGATTAAAATTGTATTTTTAAAAACGAGCTCGAGATCTTGAGCTTTATGGGCTACAAAAATACAAGGTAATTGGAAGTGCTTTGGGACTTGGAACATGAAGGAATAAAACCAATTTCTACAAGAGATTAAATGTTATTTTCATGCAAAAGAATGCAGCAACCATTCCACCACTTCCCTTCATCTGTCTTCCCATCTCCATAGTCTCTGCACTACTGACCAATCTCACAGATTGATTTCTTGTCCCCTGCAATACTGGGGGACACAATACTTATCACAGAAGGCAAAGTGCTCTAATCCTTCTTCTAGGATTCTTCTAGCTTTTCACAGCTGGTCTCTCTCTTGAACCTGGGTTGGTTTTGTTTTTGTGTTTTGGTTTTTTTTTTTTTTTTACCACTTTTTCTTTTTGTCTGTGTTGCTTGACCCTCCCTGCTCAGTGATAGACCTCGATGGTGTCATCTCCAGGCTCAGCCCCCTTGAACCCATAAACTCATTCTGACTCAGGCAGAGCAATTTCATATTAGCTGATGGGTCAAAATATTAATAACAGCTGACATTTACTCTTCACTGGACATGTACCAGGCGATACTCTAAATCATTCATTTGATCCTGTCATCAACCCTATGAAGAACTCATTATTATTATCCTGATTTTCCAGAGGAGGAGACTGAATACAGGGAGGTTAAGCAACTTGCCCAAAGTAAACAATAGGTATAGGATCTGAGCCTAGATAGTCTGGCTGCACATCTGAACCTCTTAACCTTTATTCTCCATTCTCTGTCCCCTTAGCCAGAGGTACGTGGGTCTAGAATTTGCCTTGATCACTCTCTTGCCCATGTCTTAGCATTTCTTTAAAAACCTTTGGGTGGAGCCAATTTCTGTATCAGTGTTTTACTTTGTTCTTTAGCTCTTCGCAGGAACTAGGAGTCTCGTCTTGGGTCCTGAATTTCAGCCACTTACTAGTTCTTTAGAACCTCTTTCTGGTTCTCACCAATCCTTCAGGCAACAGGAGTTTTAGAGACATCCAGCTATCTCTTAGTGGCTGACCTGGATCTCCTTCTAAACAGATGACACCTTGCCTCTCTTTATTTACTTGACAGTATTTAGTTGAGTGGATTCCACCATCTCCCTTGAATCATCCACTTTACTTCATTTCTATTACCTTCATATGCTTGTCTGGGCCACCAGCTTCTCCCACCAGCTGAATGCATTAGATTCCCTGTGGGTTTCCCAGCTTAAAACTCTTGGCCTCTCCAACCCATTTTCCATGCTCAACCAGGGAAGCCTATTGACTATGAAAGCCTGGTCGTTTTCATGATTAATGTCTTTGTAGCAACCAATTACTCTTAGGAGCAAGCCCGTCTAACAGGATCTCATCTGTTCCTCAGTACACTCTCTCTATATGCCATGATTTCTCCCACTACGGGACTTTTACACAAATTCCCTCTGCCTTGGCTATCTTCCTTTTGTCTCTGCATAAATGACCGCCTCATCCTTCTGGTCTTTACTTACAATTTTCTTCCCTAGGGAATTCTCCCCTGTTCTTGCAGATCAGATTAACCGTCGTTTTTATAAACTCTCATATCATCTCCCTTCCAGGTGCTTAATATACATTGAATACATGTGTGCTGGGTACATAACAGCTGTAATTTGTTACCATATAATAGAACCCAAAAGCATTAAGGCCATATTTGTCTTGTTCACAGCTATGTTCCCAGGTATATACAGAGCACTATCTTCCTGCAGCATATATTAGAGAATGAATGAATGAATGAATGCATGCATGAATGAATGAATCAATGAACAAATTGCTGCATAGAACCTACAGGCATTAGCAGATCAGGAGGCTTCCTAAAAGATACATTCATTGGGCTTCTACTATATGCTAAACCTTGTCATGGACTTAAATATTTTATCTCATTTTATATTCACAACAACTTTATAAGGTAGCTTCTGATATTACCCTCATTTTACAGATAAGTAAACTAAGAATTTAACTGATATGCCAAATCTCTATGTATATATTATATAATCTATGTTGTGTGTGTGTGTGTGTATATATATATATATATATACACATACACATGTATATATACATACACAAGAACAAAAGCAATTTGTGTGTATATTTTCTCTCTATATATAAACATATGCGCAAATATATGTACACACTTACACACATATGCACACATGCATACACAAGAGAGAAGAGAGAGAGGCTCCCGCCTACCAAGCGTAGGCCCTCTGAACAGGTTGTATTCCTTTAATTATAGGCCTCTCCATTCCTAGCTCAATCCCACTTAGACACATGTACTGTATTCCCAGCTTGTACCTTGACTTATGATACTTCTGATTTTATGACCAACATCAGGATTGGGATGGGCATAATCATCTGCGTGTTCCCCTGATTCCCTTGCAGATCAGCTATGGGGTGTGGAGGTGTTCCCCCTCCCGGCAACAGGAGGAACCGGAGGGGGGAACCGAAGAGGGCTTTTGTTTTCCTCTCCAAGCAAAAATCCCAGTGGTTTCCCACCTCTCCTTTAGGCCCCTTGAAGGAATGTTCTTTGGTGTGCTAGACACTCTGTGTGGGTTTAGCTCATTAAATGATCAAAGTATGGGGGCGCCCGGGTGGCTTAGTCGGTTAGGCATCCGACTTTCGCTTAGGTCATGATCTCGCGGTTCGTGGGTTCGAGCCCCGTGTCGGGCTCTGTGCTGACTGCCAGCTCAGAGCCTGGAGCCTGTTTCAGTCTGTGACTCCCTCTCTCTCTGACCCTCCCCTGCTCACGCTGTCTCTCTCTCCTAGAAATAAATAAAACATTAAAAAAAAAATGATCAAAGTATGTATAGCACCCTGTATGACTAAGGGGAAGAGGGCAGGAATTGGGGCCCTACTTTGCAAAATATTTCTCTATTGATGAATTCAGGATTTTATATGAAAACTGAAAACACCTGGTTCTTATAATTTTTTCAATAAAAATTTTAAAAATTCTATCATGAGTGAAAACATTCAGAATTTGATAAATATGACATGTGAAAGAAAACTTTATTTTTAATAAACATTTTTTTTTCTAATTATGTGAATCACCAAATGAGGAAGCTGCAGAAATTGTTTTTGTTGTGCTATTTCATCTTTTCTTATTCTCTGGGTTAATTAAGTTTTAAAATCCATAATTTGGAAATTATCAAACCATGACATGGATGCTGGAGTCCTCCAACACATTTTTAAAACACACATTTGATTAATTTGGGAAAGTTAAGCTTAGGCCAGCACATTATGGATTCAAGCTTTCTGCTTTCTCTTTTGCTTTTTTTTTTAAATTTAATAAATTGTAGGGTTTTGGTTCTTTCCCACTGTGAGCCATATTTCCATTTTTGACACCAGCTAACTCAGTCACTGGATAATGCCTTATCTGACAAGACTTATCTGACAAGATGCGCTGAAATCAGAATGACAGTTGGGTAGATGTGTTGTGCAATTAAATTATATCTAACAAAGGACCAGTGGCTTCTCTGCATTTAAGAATGATTGGCCAACCATGCTTACATTTGATCATTTATCTATGTGCTGAAGTTTGTGATGACTGGCTCAGCCTGATCAGTGATATCATGTAACTTTTACCTTTCTTTAATGAATTGCCTTCTAAGGTGGATTGTCAGGTTCTTGACAGATTATATATTTAGCAGTCTACAGAATTTCATTCGTTAAAGTATTAGAAGGAATTCTCTATTTAGCGAAACAAGATACATGCCTGTTAATGTAGGAAACATCAGCACATGCATTATCATTTCTTTAAACCTCTCAAGGTGATTTGAATATGCAATTTTGTATTTTCCTCTCTATGCCATTAAGCTGATGTAGGCAGGAAGGAGGATGCCTTTGTTAACACAATCAATTGAAAGATGTATAAAGAGGAGGGACAGAATTAGTTTATACTAATCATGACTCCTTGATAATAGACTTGTCGCCATGTAGTTAGAGAAAGATTCGTCTTCAAAACCAATTCTTCCAGGATAATAAAAACAACATTTCAAAAGCACATAGAAGAGTTCTTGCAAGAAGGTAAAATAATGAATTATTAAAGGTACTGCAGCTTCTTGATAAAAATTTTATGATAACTGCAGAGTGTTCGTCTAACCTTGCCTTTTAGCAACATGGAAACATGAACTCTGCTTATTTCAAGTTGTAAATTGGTTTCCTCTTATTGTCTCATTTAAGCAATCTTTTCCAGAGTAGACCCAGAGGTGCCAAATGACTCTAAATTGTAAGTTACAAGATTTTTTTTTCTCCTCCAGAATTATTGTACCCATTATATTAACACCTCCCGCTTTGTTGTGAGGATCCTTACATTTACAGAGGTTATTAAGCTTCTCCAAAACAATGTCCCAACAGATTATATGTATTAGTAAAGAGGAGAGTCTGAGTACTGAGCAGAGTCTTAACTGAGAAACAGGTACAAGTACAGTATTTAGAATGCAGCAAGGAGTAAAACAGAGTAAAATAAAAATTTCATACTGGCATCTGCATCCATTATAGAACTGAGGTGCCTAGTAATATGAAGAATGCTTACACTGTCCTTTTCTGTCTCTGAGTCTCATATTTGCTCACTTCCTCTCTATCATAGACATATGAAGAAGGAGGGGAGGTGAAGAGCAGAACATGCTTCCTTTGGGCATTTTTATATGCAGGTACCACCAAGCAACAGTTTTTATATAAATTTTGTGTTGAGTTGCAATCTTCAGGTATGGTGACCTTTGATTGCAAGCATGTCTCGTTAGATTATTTGTTCCAGAGGAATTATAGCTTGACATCATAGGGAGGGTACTGCCCCAACTCATTACATTGCTAGTAGATACTACTGGCTCTTACTCTGCCAGTGCTCTACCATAAAGCACTTGGATTAAGGTGTTGACTTGCTTGATCAAAGCCACTGACAGCCTAGGATGTTCTATAGAAATAAACAAACTGGAAAGCATTTGACTGAGGCATAGAGTAGTGTAGAAAGCCCAGCTTGCATAGTCAGGAGACCACACCATATCACTTATTATTGAACTTAAGTGACTTCTTTTCCTTTTTCTTTTAACCTCTACCATATCTTTCTATAAGGACTAGAATTGAGATGATTCGATCTACAAGTAAACGACTTAAAATAGTGCCTCTCTCAAAGATGATTCTCAATAAATAATAGTATATTCACTTTGAATTTATCTACTTCTGGGGATCAGTTCTGCTCCATTGAAGAGGAGCACGCATTAGTTTTACTTCTGTAATTATGCTGATTGGTCAGAACAGCCACTAATTCTTCATTTGAATATCCTGAAATTTAAAAAATCAGGATAAGCTGAAGTTGTTCACCATGTAGAAAACACATCAAGTAAGGGATGTTAAAGTAAGCTGGGTAAAACCTATTACTTAGCAGAATTTACTTGATAGAAACCTGTGATCTACCAGTAACTGTCGGCTGGGTTCTACATGTCCAAGGGATGTATGTACGTATATACATATGTTTAAGGAGACAGTTTATTGGGAATAATTAAACCTGTAGTTTGTAATGAAAACTCAAAACAGCTGACCCTATCGCATATACACTGAGATCCAATGGTGGTTCCTATATCTTCCCTATGAGGACTTGATAATAAGTGTTCATTTAGGACTGAAACAGGAGTCTGTCATGCTTGGTTCTAGGCACTGATCTGAAAGTAATAATCAGGCCCTTTTCTCTAAGAAGGCGATCTGCAAGCACAGTTAGCATGAACTTACATGGTGCTTACTACATACAGGTACTTTCTAAGTGTTTTATATTCACACTTCATTTAGTTATCACACATGAACAATGAGGAGATATTTCCTTCTAAGAAAAAGGGACAGATTACTGTTTATTGATAAGAATTCAGTGCCTTCTTCTTCTATTTCTCAACCTTCTCCAATATAACAGCGATGGGATGGGTCGCTATACTTCCAGGAGTGCCTGGGGTGATCCTGAGTTTCTACTCGTTGCTCCAGTATAATTAGTCATGGTTCTTCCTTTCACTTTCCAGTCTGAACAATAAATTATGCCATCCCCTAATTATGGGATCTGCATTTATCTCCAGTGTGTCATGCCCTGCCTTCTTGAGGACCTGAAGGTAGCTGCTTCCTTGGCCCACTCTGTGCTGTTAGCACCCTCGACCTTCATCAGACCTCAGGAGTAATACAGAGCAATAAGATGGTGAAAGGCTTTTTTTTTGTTCCAACAGCCTGTGTTGTGGGACACTTTTTCTTTAGACTCTAAACTTAAAAAGTAGCTCCTTTTGTTTGATATTCATAATATTACCTGTGTAAAACCAATAAATACCCCCATGTGGTATCAAGGATATTGAAACTTAATGAGTTTGTGTTCAACAGCATGTACATAATTATGTCTCAGATAAGGGTGGCAACCAATTAGTGGGTTGTGAAATCTATTTAATGCTTCAAAAGAAGCATTTAAAAGTGAAGTAGAGGGGCACCTGGGTGGCTCAGTCGGTTAAGCGCCCGACTTCGGCTCAGGTCATGCTTTCACAGTTCGTGGGTTTGAGCCCCGTGTCGGGCTTGTGCTGACAGCTAGCTCAGAGCCTGGAGCCTGTTTCAGATTCTGTACCTCCCTCTTTCTCTGACCCTCCCCTACTCACGCTGTCTCTCTCTCTCTCTCTCTCAAAAATAAATACAAAATATTAAAAAAGTAAAATAAAAAAAATAAAAATGAAGTAGAATAGAGAATACCAGGGTGTGTCGCACATATAAGGCTACATGTTACTTTGAGAAAGTTTAAATAATTGTGTGTGTGTGTGTGTGTGTGTGTGAATGGGAGGGAGGGGTAGCCAGTCTCCAAAGTGGTCCCCTGTTATCACTTTTTCCTGGTACTCATATCCCTGTATAGTTCCCTCCCATACTCAATCATGGCTGTCTTGTGTCAAGAAGAGGATATTGCAAATGTGGGGCACCTGGATGGCTCAGTCTGTTGACTGTCCAACTTTGACTCAGGTAGTGATCTCATGGTTTGTGGGTTTGAACCCCATGTTGGGCTCTGTGCTCACAGTGCTGAGCCTTCTGAATCTCTATCTTCCTCTCTCTCTGCCCTTCCCCAATTGTGATTGATCTCTATCTCTCTCTCTCCCAAAAATAAATTAACATTTAAAAAAATTTTTAAAGAATACTGCAAAAGTATTGGTGCATGACTTCTGCAGCTAGGTCATAAAGTACCTTGCAGGGTCTGCTAAAGATTTAGATTGTTCTGTGTGAAACCACTGGCATATCACGAGGATGCTCAAGCAGCTGTGTGGAGAAACCTATGTGAGATTCAATGGAACTGCCCATCAAACATGGCACCAACTTGCCAGCCATGTGAATGGACCACTTTGTATCCTCTAGCTACATTTAAGCTTTCAAATGACCACAGCCCCAGGCCACATCTTGACTAAAGCCTTGTGAGAGACCTGATGCCAGAACCACCCAGCTAAGCTGTTCCCAAATACCTGACCCACAGAAACTGTGAGACATCATGAATGTTTATTATAGTTTTAAGCTGCTTAGTTTTGAAGTAATTTTTTTATGTGACAGTGGATTATTACATATGTCCACATTTAGGGACATGTGTATGGGCATATACACATGTAAATATATATATATATATATAAATTTTAAACCTGTTGTGATGTAAAAATATATTTCTTACTGCTTATTGTGGCAAAAATATATTTGAAAATACCCACATTGGTATTTTGGTAAAAATATGTATGTATGATACTCTAGTTTAGTATATATATATGTATGTATATGTATATATATGTATGTATATGTATATATATATATGTATATGTATATATATATATAGTGTAGTTTAGTATATATATATAGTATAGTTTAGTATATATATATATACAGTAATACATATATATAGTAGATATATATAGCATAGAGTATATGATATTATACTATTATACTATAATGGTAGATATGTATGATACTATATGATACTATATGTATCTGTATCCATATACATATATCTGGATACAGATACATATAATGTATTTGTATGCTATAATGGTAGATCTGTCATTATACATTGGTTGAAACCTATAGAATGTACAACAAGAGTTAACCTTGATGTAAACTGTGGACTTTAAGTGATAATAATACATCACTGTAGATTCATCATTGGTAATAAATGTTCTACTCTGATAAATGAGGGAGGCTAAGCATGTGCGGAGAGATGGGGGTATATGGGACATCTCGGTACCTTCCTCTCAGGCTTACTGTGAATCTAAAACTACTCTAATAAAATATTTTATAAAATACCAGTATATATTAGGAATGAAAAGGGAGAGAGAACAGAAATACATTAAGCCCTACAATGTGCCTGTTGCTGGGCAAAATATTTTTCAAAGGTTATATTCTTTGCCTTTACACTATATTAACTTTCTTAGAAAATATTCACGTGCCCATCTTAGGACTTGCTTGCTGCTCTGTTTTTATGACCTATAGGTTTTTCTTTTTTATAACCTTGACTTCTCATTTAGCTACTGTTTCAATATTACAGTGCTCCTTTTAGCTTTATGTCATCATCATTACAGTCTGTTTTTAAAACAATTAGACAAACTTTTAAGGACCGTTGGGCAAACAAAAAGGCTATATATCATTTTATAATATGTAATAATCAGTGGGGAATAGCTATGTTCACAATGCATACTGTCCTGAAAGTACTGTGTTTTACTGAGTTTTATTTTATTTTATTTTATTTTATTTTTATTTATTTTTTTTGAGAGAGTGTGTGAGCAGGGGAGGGACAGAGGGAGTGGGGGAGAGGGAATCTGAAACAGTGAAACAGGCACCCAGTGCACAGAGCCTAACTCAGTGCCCAATTCTACGACTCTGGGATCATGACCTGAGCCAAAATGAAGAGTCAGACACTTAACTGAGCCACCCAGGGGCCCTACTGAGTTTCACATTAAAAGATTACATCAATATTTAAAAACCTGAACCTTTCTTGGAATTGCACAATTTCAGAAAGGAATATGTTGGTGGTTGCTATAATGAAGCCCTTATTTTACTCTGAATTAATTTTTTGTTTGTCTTGCTGTATACTATGGTGAGGAAGTTGATGGTCAAGAAATTTAATGAATTATGTTCAGGGTTAATGTTTTTGTGGAAGAAACTTAATGACTTTTTATGCAGGGGTAGTTTCACTAGCAGGAGCCAGCCAGTTATAAGGTAACTGCTTTCAAAGTCCCCTGAAGGCAGTTCACAGGTAGGAAAGGGGAAGGGGCAGAGGGAATTAGTGACAGAGGCAGAGTGTTAAACTCAGCACAGGTATTACCATCTTCCTTGTCTAGTCCAGGAACTCTGTATTATATCCAAGTTATGTGTATTTTCACCAAATATTTCTGTATTGCCTGCAGCTTCCTTCTCTTTTGAGATTCAGTTCCTCATCTCATAATCTTTCCTTTTTTTTTTTTTTTTTTTTTTTACATTTTAGTCATTTAAGTAATTTCTACACCCAACATGTGGCTCAAATTCATGACCACTTGATCAAGAGTCACACGCTCCTCTGGCTGAGCTAGCCAGGTGCCCCTCTCATAAACTTTCTTAATGTTAACCACTATTATATATATTTTTAAATGTTTTATTTATTTGTGTGTGTGTGTGTGTGTGAGAGAGAGAGAGAGAGACAGAGACAGAGAGAGAGAGAGAGAGACAGAGAGAGAGTGCACATGAGCAGGGGAGGGGCAGAGAGAGAGGGAGACAGAGGATCCAAAGCAGGCTCTGTGCTGACAGCAGGGAACCCAATGCCAGGCTTGAACCCACAAACCATGAGATTATAACCTGAGCTAAAGTTGGATGTTTAACCAACTGAGCCACCTAGGCACCCCAACCACTATTGCTATATTAAGTAAAGTTCTTTTGCTGTTTTAAAATTCCATAGTAACTCGCTGGGTTTGCTGAGGTGAGAAAGCATTGTCAAGTCGGCTTCCATTCCTTCTACTCTTAGTACAGATATCAGTGGACCAGTTCTAATAGTAACAAACCTTCACCCGGACTCTAGAACTTCATATCTTTTCCCTAACATGAAGAACTGCCATTATTGTGTAGTTCAGTGATTCTCAAACTTGGCTGCATATGAGAAATATTGATGACTGGGCTCCATGCCCAGAGATTTTAATTTGATGTTATATTTTGCACTGCTATTTTTTAAAAACCACCCAGGTGATTTTGCTATATGATCAACTTTGAGAAACATTGTTGTAGAGTAAGTTATTTGGCAAATTTGAAAATAACTTTTATGGTAATTAGAGCACGGCGTTCCTTCTCAACAAACCGTAACTCCGGTTGTGTATCTTCACATCCTTGGCTCCTCCATTTCCTGGATGATGAAATTCAAGCTCAAGTTCTTATTATTTCTCCAGCCTTACTACCTGAGAGCTTGTGCCATTTGATTTATATTCCAGGAATACAGAATTCATGGCAGATTCCCAATTATATTCTTATTAGTCATACTTCTGTGCCTTTCCCACCTAAAATATTCTTTGTCTTCCTACCCTCTTGTTTCTTACATTCATCCCAGCAAACCACATATCAGACGTCCCCTTGATGGAAAACATTTCATGATGCTCCTATGGCACACCCTCCTTAGTAACTTAAATTATTTTTAATGTTTATTTTGAGAGAGAGAGAGAGAGAGAACAGGGGAGGGGTGGAGAGAGGGAGAGACAGAATCTGAAGCAGACTCCAGGCTCAGAGCTGTCAGCAGAGAACCAAATGTAGGGGGTAGAATCCATGAAGCGAGATTATGACCTGAGCCAAAGTAGGATGCTTAATAGCCTGAGCCACCCAGGCATCTGAATAGTAACTTTAAACTTCATGCAGGTTTAGAGTTGTATATGTCCTTTATATAGTAATTTATTTACTTCTGCAACTATCCTACCTTGTAAATCCCTTGAAGGCAGCACGATGAAGGGCCTTTTGTTCATAACCATGTATGAGTGTGTGCACACATAGTAGGTACTCCATCTATGTTTGTGAAATGAGCTAGACTCTCTCTGTTCCAAATTTTATTTGGGCCTTGTCCAAATCCATACATGGGTTAACCCATACATAGTTGGCACTCCATCTATGTTTGTGAGATGAGCTATATTCCCTCTTTCCTAAATTTCATTGCAAAGAAATAAAAAGGCACTATTCAACAGATTAAACCCATTGCAAAAATCTGAGGCCTTTCTTTTACTTTTAACCTACTTCTATTCTCTTCATTCACTTCAAAGGTAAGTAATTTGAAATGAACGTTGTGTTGGGGATGCAGACAAGGCAAAAGCAACCATGTTCTCTTGAGTTTAGCCAGCCAGTTCTCAGTTACAAGAGGAAGGTAAATGACTTCTATGTACACTGTGGAAAGATTTTTTAAAGAATGAGAGAAATTCCAAATAGGCCTTAATATAGCCAAGCAGACTTCAAGTTTGGCTTACCCATCAAATTACTTTGAAATTCTAATTAAGTGTTAGTTATTCTACATGGAATTTTATGACAAGACACAGTTTTCCACCTCAGACAACTGTTAATAGGCTACATAGATTAACCTGATTTTGTTATTGGTGTTTTTTTTGTTTTTGTTTTTCTTTCCCACTCATGTATTTTTGTCCTTTCTTCCATCTTCCTTCCTTTCTTCTTCCCTTACTTCTCTCTCTTCTTTTTTAATGACTCTCATTCCCATATCCTTTTTCTAAACATGGAAAAGATTCATACATTTTTTACTGATTTATTTCTCATGACTATATGCCATCACTGTCAAAGATAAATAAACCCTAGTCGCTACCCGCAGGGAACTCCAAATTTCATGAGGCAGACCGACCAAAAAACAACAACTGCTGTGTATGATAGGTGTTAAAATGGATGCATTGCAAGGTACTATGAGAACACAGAAAAGCAAACAGATGCCTTATAAAGTATAAAATATCTTTAAAAGGTGAAACAAAAGAATAAGCAAAAACATTTTGAGCTGCAACCATGTATAAGCATCTTGATAAACACTGATTTCTTCATATATATGAACTCAATCATGATAATTATCCAAGATGAAGATTATGATTATTACCATTTATTTAAATATAAAAACTAAACTTCACAAAAGCTATATGTCTCTTGCCTTTGGAGACATGCCGAGTAAGAAGTCTCTGTGACTGAGGTTGAGAAGGTTGTTGCCTGTTTTCTCTTCTAGCATTCTGATAGCTTCCTGTCTCACATTTAGGTCTTTCATTCATTTTGAGTGTATTTTTGTATGTGGTGTAAGAAAGTGGTCCAGTTTCATTCTTCTGTATGTTGTTGTCCAGTTCTCCCAGCACCATTTGCTAAAGAGACTCTTTTCTTCCATTGGATACTCTTTCCTGCTTTATCAAAGATTAGTTGGCCATACACTTGTGGGTTCGATTCTGGGTTCTCTATTCTATTCCATTGGTCTCTGTGTCTGTTTCTGTACCAATACCATACTTCTTGATGATTACAGCTTTGTATAGCCTATAGCCCATGATTGTGATTCCTCCACTTTGGTTTTCTTTTTCAACATTACTTTGGCTATTTGGGGTCCTTTGTGGTTCCATACAAATTTTAGAATTGCTTGTTCTAGCTCTGTGAAGAATTCTGGTGTTATTTTGAATGCTTACATTGCTTTGGGTAGTATCAACATTTTAACAATATTTGTTTTTCCAATCCATGACCATGGAATGTTTTTCCATTTATTTGTGTCTTCGTCAATTTCTTTCATAAGCTTTCTATAGTTTTCATCATACAGATCTTTTACCTCTTTGGTTAGGTTTATTCATAAGTATTGTATTGTTTTTGGTTCAATTGTAAGTGGGATCAATTCCTTGATATCCCTTTCTGTTGTTTCATTTTTGATGTATAGGAATACAACCGATTTCTATACATTGATTTTATATCCTGTGACTTTGCTGAATTCATGTATGAGTTCTAGCAGTTTTTTTGGTGGAGTCTTTTGGGTTTTCCATGTCAAGTTTTATTTCATCTGTGAAAAGTGAAAGTTGGACTCCTTCTTTGCCAATTTTTATGCCTTTTATTTCATTATAACAGTTTTAAGAGTGGGCATCCCTGTCGTATGTTAGCTAACTTGACAATAAATTATATAATAAATAAATACATAGAATTATTTTTAAAAGTTTTATGACTTTTCAAGGGCATATTTGTAGTAACAGAGGAAGTCTTCTCTTAGTGTTATAAATGTTATTATTATTTGCAGCTTGGAAGTACTCCATGCTGCATGGGGTAGAAGATAAAGGTGTAAATTTATGGAGAGTTAAATCTGTGCTAAGTGCTGTTCTAGTTCTTTGTGATTTTAACTCATCCACACCCACATGAGGTAGGTGCTATTATTACCTATTTTAAAGATCAGCGAACTGAGCCGTAAGGAAGTGGCAATCACAAAGTTACTTAGTGATAACTGGACATTGCACTTAGCCATGTCTTTTTTTATGTCGTTATTTATTTTTTGAAACAGTGAGAGCAAGAAAGAGAGAGAGCACAAGCGGGGGTGGGTGGGCAGAGGGTGGATGCAGAGGATCCAAAGCAAGCTCTGTGTGGACAGCAGAGAGCCTGATGTGGGGCCCAAAGCCATGAACCGTGACATCACGACCTGAGTCTATTTAGACACTTAACCCACTGAGCCACCCAGGGCGCCCCTATGCTGGCAAACCAAGACAGACACCTGCTAGCTCAAGTCAGGATATAAACTGTGACTTCTAGGTACCTAATAAGTGGCTTTAAATCAAAATGTGCTTTAAATCAAAAGCTCTCCATGGAAGCAAGCTCTTCTCTTTTTCACTAGTCTGGCCTGGCAAGATAGCAGCAGCATGGTGTGAAGCAAGTTACACGAGCTTTGGAGTCAGCACAGGGTTTCTATCCTGCCTTGGCTCATACATGTGTAATCTTGGGCAAACTACTTAAATCATGAAGCTTCAAATTCCTCATCTCTCAATTTAAAAGGAGAGTCATAAACATTCCAAGTGATTATCATGCAGGCCAGTTGGATTGTTTGTTCAAAAGTGCCTAACAACATACTAAATGCTCAGTAAATGGCCTCCCCCCAACCCCGTCACTCTTTGTCTGACTCCAAAATTTCACTGGTGTTTTAAACAATAAACGTAAGAATAAATCATTGCTTTGGTGAGATTCTAAACCTCTTAAATCCCCTTAAATCTCTACTGGCGGTTTGATCTTTCCACCAGATTCAGGAATTAAGTTCTTATTTCCCTAAGAAAGATACCCTATGTTTTTGACCTTGTAATACTCCAGCACTTAAGCCACCAAACACTGTTGTTAATGAGTCTACAGACATCACATCATAGAGCCTTCTACTTCATAGTCATTATTTTAGTAGATGTGACTGGAGGAGATGCCTCTACTCCACTGTTTCAAAAAACAAAAAACCCTACTAAGCATGGGCTGAGGGATATGGGATGGTAGAGAGAATTTTAATGAAAGAAATTAAATGATTTAGGAATATAAATCAGTTGACGATTTAGCTTCTCATGAGAGGGTAATTTTTGTCACCCGAGGCATGGGCTGTGGACCCACACCTATATCCTGTGATATCTCTTGCTTTATATCTGTCTCTACACTTCTATGCTATGTTTTATGTTTTTTTTTTTTTTTTGCAGCTTGTCTTGTGACATATCCTTAAATGGCATCAAGGTTTTCTCACAGGTGTATACCGTAGGCCATCACTGCCTTGGGAGCCAGCAAACCAAGGAGCAAAGGATAGTAATGAGTCTTTACATAACATTGCAGTCTTTGCTGTTCCCAACAGCTCTGTTCCTTGCTAAGGCAGTGTGGGGAGCAATTACCACTACCCATATAAAGTCTGACTGCCTTAATCATTCTTGGAAAAACAATTTCAGTACACTCATTAGATCCAAAAGAGTTCACCTTCTCCAAAGGGACTTCTGAAATGGGAACACTGAAGTAGAATCTGACAGAGCAGAAAAGCAGGAGTTCAGAGGGATGAGAAAGCAAGAAAAGGAGTTTTGTTTCGATTGTGTCTTTGGATGTGAAACGAGCCCTATTTTGATCCAGGATTTTTTTTTTTTTGACCATTAGGATAAAGACAGCACCTTGAAAATATTGAGATTTCTTGCTATGTGTGTGATACAATGTAAAATTAATAGCCCAGCTCTTTGAATAGAAATGACAAAGTCCAATTGATCTTTTGTGATTATCCTTTGGGAGCCAGGGGAATCTTCTACTGCTGTCCATGCAAGGCTGGAAGAGATGAGGCCCGAGGAAGGCTGGACCCAAGGACCAGATTGATCTGAAAGGATTCCAACAGATTATAGAAAAGAGCCCCGTATTACTGCTGGTATGGGTAGTGGGCACAGGGCTCCAACCTCAAGGGCATACGCCTGAGACTCAGACCCACCAGGCAAACAGTGAGGGGAAAAACAGTGACCCTTTAATTTAAAGGCACAGTATATTCATACTGCTAGTTTTTCCTCTAATGCAGCCACTTGGGCACCATAGCCGTATCTTAGAAAAATGTGCATGTGTGTATTCGTGTACTTAAAAAGTAGACTCACCAAAGGTACACATAATAGGGACATCCAGACCTAGGTATAGAAAAGTATAGAGTAGTCACTGTTTAGCACAACACTGAAGGAGGGACCTCTTCCCCCCCACCTACCCTCCTTCACTGTCGTACATAAACATACTGTAACATATATCAAGGGAACTTATGCTAGGCCAGAGAAGGAAATTTACCCATCTAACAAGTATTGTATTGGTTGCCATGTGGCAGTTATGCATTTACAACAAAGAACATAGGGTTTAATGAATTTGGTGCATAAAGTTGTATTTTCCTTTCTTTCTTTCCTTTGAGGAAGTAGGACCAGGTTAACTCCCTGGGGTTCATGGACTTATCTTGGGACCAGGGCTACCGAAGGAGGAAAATAAGAATTCCTATAAATAGTCTAATGGAGTCATGGTGTAATTGAACCTGAACACTAAAAAAAAAAAAAAAAATCATGATCCCATTTTGTATCCCTCACTGGTGATTTTCATCTACTGTTTCTCAATATAAAGACATTTTAGAGCTTGAGGAGACTTTAAAAGGAAGATTGCAAAGATGGAGGGAATGGAAATAACATTTATTGAGCATATTCTATGTCTTAGGGAGTCCAGTAAGCTTACTAGGTTAGTTTATTCAATATGCACAAAAGTTATAAAAGATTTAGGGTTGTGTCCTGTTTACAAAGAAAGAGTTAAGGCATAGGAGATGTTAAGTAACCCACCTTAAGTCATATAATTAACTGGAAGGTATATCTGGGATGTGACTAGCAGAGCAGTGCCTTCTCTTTAAAGACGGAAGACAGTGGGGGCACCTGAGTGGCTTAGTCTGTTGAGCATCCAGCTGTTGATTTCAACTCAGGTCATGATCCCAGGGTCGTGGGATCGAGCCCTGCATCTGGCTCTGCACTGGGCGTGAAGCCTGCTTAAGATTCTGTCTCTCTCTGCCATTCTCCCCCACTCATGTGCTCTTTCTCGCTCTAAAAATAAATAAATAAATAAATAAATAAATAAATAAATAAGAGTATAATAAAATAAAGATGGAGGAGGATGAAGGGAAAGGCAAGCTGGATGCTAAACTAAAATTAGCACTCAGATTCTCTCATACCCAGCAAGTGTCCTTCCCAGGCCAGCCTCCCCTGACACCATTAAATGCCTGGAAAAACTGTCAGTAGGCAAGTATGCAAGAGATTTGGAAAGGGGAAAAGTTGAGAAAATTGCACTGGCCCCAAGTATCCAAGTTTGTGGTATCTTTTCTTTCTTCCTCTACATGGTTATGTAATCTAAACAAAAGAACTTCAAGAATTTTCAGGTATTACTGGAGAGTCCCTGGTAATGTTTTCATGTAGCTTTTATTTTTCCCATGCATTGCTTCTATCACCTGTTGAGTAGTATTAGATTTTACACACTACTTGACATGAAACTTGGCCCCTGATGAAACAATACTATTTTGGATTCTTGTGAAAGCCTACTTACTTTACTTGGAAATCTACATAAATACTCTATAACTTTGCTCTAGAGACTGGAGGGTTTTTTTTTAAGTGGTTTTTTTTTTAATGTTTGTTTATTTTTAAGAGACTGAGAGAGACAGAGTGTGAATGGGGGAGGGGCAAAGAGAACAGGCTCCAGGTTCTGAGCTGTCAGCACAGGGCCCCATGCAGGGCTCAAATTCACAAACCATGAGATCATGACTTGAGCTGAAGTTGGATGCTTAAGTCACTGTGCCACCCAGGTGCCCTGAGATCGGAGATATATATATTTTTTAATGTTTTATTTATTTCTAGGAGAGAGAGAGAGAGACAGCATGAGCAGGGGAGGTTCAGAGAGAGAGGGAGACACAGACAGGCTCCAGGCTCTGAGCTGGCAGTCAGCACAGAGCCTGACGCGGGGCTCGAACCCACGAACCACGAGATCATGACCCAAGCAAAAGTCGGACGCTTAACCGAGCAAGCCACCCAGGAGCCCCTGGAAATATATTTTTTAAGGGCTACACAGATAACAAAAGATAATGCCATTTTATCTTTCCATCTTTTAACATATGGAAACATGTATGAGCAAAGAGTGCTTCAAGAGGACAAAAATTTGAAATAATTATTTCTTAGTGAATTGCTTCATTTACTAACTGGTTAATATTTTGCCTTATAGACAATTCAAATCTCATAACATCATGTTTTCTCTTAATGTTTATAATTAGGGAAGTCTGAGATCAATTTGCTGTCATCCTGGGTAAATGTAATAATCTTATGACATTCATTCTTTATTACCATTTGTTCCTCTAGTCTTTAATTACATATTTTACGCTTATTTTCCTATCCTCTGTTTTAAAAAAAGTATCTTAATTTTTATATTAATTGCATTTACTTCCCTTTTTCTAATCCTTTTAGAAAATGGAGGAATATAGGTATAGAACTAGTTAGCAAGCAAGCAGGCAAGCTACACTTATTCCATAGCATTGTGTCAATAAGAGGTAGTTTCTTTTCTTTTTTTTTTTTTTTAACAGTTTAAAATGAGAAATTTCTTAAAGGGATTTAAAATTTCATCCTATTTGGCATGGCTTCTAATACCTATAAAGCACTGCCTGCTTTCTATTTTGAAACAAGAATGATAAATTGGGTTAGGTTGCTGGAGTTGAGCAGCAACGTATGTGTGAGATGTTGCTGTCATGTTCACAGAATATAAATTTTACATTGTGGTTGAAACTAACATATACACTCTAAATGCAGACGCGGAACTTCAGTTTGACTTAATACTTCACTGCATATGCTGATCAGTTCTCCTATGTTCTACCATTTTATTAGTGGCTTTTGATCACCATGATTTGGGTTTTCATTTCATTTTTTTGAAATGGTGATTAAAAGATATTTGAACCACTTTACAATGACTTTCTCAAGTAGCCTAACAAACAGGATTATGCAAATTTTAAAATTAACTCATAAACTCCTATAGAATAACCTACAAAATCAAACCCTACTCTTTCAGGAGCTCAATTATTAGAATCATTTAGGAGTTGTTTTACCTCTTTCATTACTATTCTTTCAAAATACAGGCTGAAGATCAATCCTAAGAGAAGAAATACGTCAGCTTCGGGAGGTCTTAACAGTGTTTTCAAGATTTCCAGCACAGTAAAATATACCCAATTCTAACTTCATCCTTTCTCATATGAAGCAAATAATTGTAAGACATAACTCTAGTCTCAGATTTGTAATTATACCATCTAAAAAGAATCCTAGTGCTAGCACTAATCTTATCTAAAACCGTAATACTGATGTTGAGCCTCGTTAAAGCCTCTCATACTAGATTAACATTTATTCTCATGATAAAGCTAAATCCTAACCTTCTCTTAACTTTATCCTTAATACTAGCATGAACACAAAACCCAGAAAGGAAGTTAAGTTTCAACTCACAGAAATTCAGACCCTGGTGCTTTCTCACTTTGCTGAGAAGAATTCCTAGGCTCAGGAAGAGTTCTGAAATGCATTAGCAATGAATGACTGCCCTTATCTATGAGGAGGGAATTACAACATGGGGGCCGAGCATTTACCATCTCTGGTAATGCTAACTCTTGCCCTGGTCTGGCCTTAGCTCCCTGAAAGTAAGCATTGCTGGTCAATACATCATAAGTGACAAAAGAAAAGTTGCCTGATTTTATATTAATTATTGTAAAGAGATGGGGCTTGAGTTCCTTACTAAGGCTTTTTATCTAGAGGGGACTGCAGGAATCTTTTGGGGAGGAAGATGATAGTTGTTGTTTTCTTTCTTTTTTTTACAACTTGTCAGAATACATCATTTATTCCCTAAATATGAAAGACTATAGACAAAGAGTTGGAATTTAAAACCTCAATACTATGTTCTAATAAGAAAGTGACTGATTTTCAAAGAGGCTGCCTAACGATCATTCCTGCTACCAAAGAAATAAATTTTCTCATCTTATCTCTCTAGGACTTTTATTTAATGTAGCCAATGTGCTTAATCTCTGCTGATAGTTAATTTGACACAATCAATGGGATATTTCACAAGATATAAGGATCATTCTTATAGTGCAATCAATTTTTTTCTGAGCACACGGGACATGATCTTCAAATAATGCTTGGGAAAATTATTTTTTAATTGGTTTTGTGGACAATTTTGAGTGGAGACAAAACTAGAAAGAACTGAATGATGAGGTCCTAAACACTCTCAACCAGCTTCAGTATTTATCAATTTATGGCTAATCTTGTTTAACCAATTATATACCCCTACCATATATCTTGATTCAAATTTTAGACGTCATTTTATGTTGTCTGAACATATCTCTATAACTGTGACTTGCTTTTTATAAATCAGTTTTGAGATGTTTTCAAATACCATAAATTCACAAATTTAAAATAAACAATTAAGTGCTTTAAAAATCTTTTTTTAGTGTTTATTTATTTTTGAGACAGAGGGAGATAGAGTGCTAGCACGGAGGGGCAGAGAGAGAGGGAGATACAGAATCTGAAGCAGATTCCAGGCTCTAAGCTGTCAGCACAGAACCCAATGCAGGGCTGGAACCCATGAACTAGGAGATCATGACCTGATTTGAAGTCAGACGCTTAACCAGCTGAGCCACCCAGGTACCCTTATTGAGCACTTTTTAGTGTGTTCGCTGAGTTAGTTTAGAATTTTAGGATATTTTCTAAATATTCTAAAATTATTTTTGAATAATTTATTATTTTCAATACTTTTAGAATTTTTTCATCACTTCCAAAAAAACCCCAAGATAATTAGTCTCTGTTCATTTAACTTCTACCTCCAGCCAGAGGCAACCTCTCAGCTAATATTTTCCATATAGACTTATCTAGTATGAATATTTTACACAAAAGGAAGCATAATATTTGTATGACTTTAACTTAGCATAATGTTTTCAAGCCTCATCCATGTTGTATCAAGTATCAGTATTTCCTTTTTTTTTCTTTTTAGATCAAATAATGTCTCATTGTATGGATAGATCACATTTGGTTTATTCTTTCATCGTTTGATGGACATTTAGGTTGTCTTAATTTTTTGGCTATTAGAAATAATACTCCTGTGGGGCGCCTGGGTGGCTTAGTCGGTTAAGCATCCGACTTTCACTTAGATCATGATCTCACGGTTCGTGGGTTCGAGCCCCGCGTCGGGCTCTGTGCTAACTGCCGGCTCAGAGCCTGGAGCCTGTTTCAATCTGTGACTCCCTCTCTCTCTGACCCTCCCCTGCTCACGCTGTCTCTCTCTCTCCTAGAAATNAAAAAAAAAAAAAAAAAAACATAAGGAAAAAAAAAAAAAAGAAAAGAAATAATACTCCTGTGAATATTCATGGATGCATTTTGGTGGGCAGTGATATTCTGATTTTTCTTGGGTATATAAATAAGAGTAAAATTAATGGATAGTATGGCCATGTTGTTAAAAAAAAAAAAAGATAAACACCTTTTGAGGAAGCTATCAAACTCTTTTCCAAACTGGCTGAATTTTACTTCCACACCAGCAATATATGTGGGTTCTAATTTCTCCATATACTCACGAACACTTATTACTGTGCCTCTTTAAAAATTATAGTGGTCCTAGTGGGTGTGAATTACTGTGATTTTTGTTTATGTTTCCCAAATGACTAATGACTTTGAGCATCTTTTCATATGGTCATTGGTCACTTTTACATCTTCCTTGGAGAAATGTCTATTCTATTCTTTGCTTATTTTAAAATTCAGTTGCTTGTCTTTATATTATCAAATTGTAAGAGTGTTTTACATATTCTAGATACAAGTCCCTTATTAGGTAGAAGTATTTTCTCTTATTCTGTGAGTGATATTTTCTTCTTTTTGTGTGAGTGGTATTATCACTGTCTTGATGTTATTGTTTATGAACAGCATTTTTAAAAATTATAATGAAATCTAATTTATCTATTTATAGTTTTGTTGTTTGTGTTTTTGTTGATGTATCTGCCTATTTACAAATGCAAGGAAGGTAAAGATTATTTACCCCTATGTTTTTTTTTTACCCCTATGTTTTCTTGTAAGAGTTTTGCAAGTTAGATATTCTTCCTTCAATAGGTTTTTTGACACCCTTGTCAAAATTTATTGACCATAAATGTACAGGTTTTTTTCTGGACCTTAATTTTTTATTTTATTGATCTATATATCTCTCTTTATGTTAGTACCACCCTGTTTTGATTAGTGTAGCTTTGTAGGAATTTTGAAATCAAGAATGTGTGAGTCTTCCTTTCTTATAATTTTTTAAGATTGGCTATTTTGAGTTCCTTATTTTCCACACAAACTATAGGATCAGCTTGATAATTTTGAAAAAAAAAAAAGGCAGCTGATCTTTTATTATTTTTTAAAGTTTATTTATCTTAAGAGAGAAAGAGAGAGAGAATCCCAAACAGGTTCCATACTGTCAGCACAGAGCTCAATGGAGGACTTGATCCCAGAATCCATGAGGTCATGACCTAAGCCAAAATCAAAAGTCAGCTGCTTAACAAATGGAGCCACCCAGGTGCCCCATGACAGCTGGTATTTTAGTCATTATGTTGAATTTGTAGATGAATTTATAGATATTGATATTTGGGAAGTATTGCCAACTTAACAATATTAAGTTTTCTAGTCAATGACATTGGATGTTATTCCATTTATTTAGCTCTTCTTTAATTTCTTTCAGTAATATTTGGTAGTTTTCTTTTTACCAATCTTGCACTGAATTTGTTAAATTTATTATTAAATACTTTGTTGATGCCACTGAAATTATAATTTTTGAATTTCATTTTTTTGCTAGTATATAGAAAACCAATTGATTTTTCTATATTGGTTTTGTATCCTGCAATCTTGCTTAAGTTGGTTTTTTCCTTTTCTTTTTTTTTTTTTTTTTTTTTTTTTTTGGTGGATTCCTTATAATTTTCTGAGCAATTTTCTTATTGTTTGCTCTTTTTTTTCCAATACGGGTACTTTTTATTTTTATTGACTGCTTGCTTTTCTAGAACCATCAGTATAATGTTGTATGACAGTGACAAGAGCATTCATCCTTGTGTTGTTCCAGAACTTAGCAGGAAGGCATTAAGTCCTTATTCAGTATAATCTTAGCTGTGGAATTTTTGTAGACACTCTTTGCCAGGTTAAGAAAGTTAGCTCCTAGTCTTTGTTTGAGTGTTTCTTCCTTTGTTTCTTTTTTTTCTTTTTTATCATGAAATAATGTTGAATGTCGTTAAGTGCTAATGATAAAATCAGATGATCATGTGGCTCGGGTTCCGCATTCTATTAATACAGTGTATTACATTGATTGTTTTTCAGATATTAAACCAACCTTGAATTTCTGGGTTAAATTCCACTTGCTCATGTTATTTATGTGAGGTAGCTAATCATGTCCCCTTTTCCATTCCTGATTTTGATCCCCTCTGCCTCTCCTTTCTGCTACACGTGTGTCAATTTTGATATTTTCAAAGAAATTCTCATTTTGTTGATTTTTTCCATTTGTCTATTTCATGTATTTTTGTTTTGTTATCATTTCCTTCTGCTTATTTCAGGTTTAATTTTCTCCTGATTTTTTTTTTCTTCAATTGGAAAGTTAGCTTATTTATTTGAGATCAATCTTCATTTCTTACCATAGCCATTCACAGCTACTAATTTCCCTCTAACACTGCTTTAGCCACATCCCGCATATTTAGCTCTGTTGTCTTGGTCTTTGAATAATAAAATATAGGAAAAGAAAATAACCCGGCAAACAAATTATTCATTCTCACTCCTCCACAGATCAAGGGCTTTGGCACCCACTGATACCACACAGTATGTTTTGGAAACCAGAATGACTGAAAAACCGAGATATAGTTACATTTGCTTGAGAATGTGTGACCAATAAGAAGCTCATGCCTTTATATGTGTTTTCCTTCTCTGACTTCTCTTTATCCCTATTCTTGCTGTACTAGCTCCCTCTGATAAAAAGTGATCCTTCCTTAGGATTTGGATTCTAGGAGACCCAGGCTAAGATAAACATAGAAAGCATAATTAATACACCTGCTAACAGTCCATAAGTATTGTGGCCATTATCTGTGAGAAACTGGAACGTCACCTTAGATTTCCAACTTTGATTCAACATCCAAATCCAATCAGAAACCTAGGAATATTTATTCTGCTGTCTCAATATAGCTGGTATCTATCTTCTCTTCTATAGATTTTACTTTGATATACTTTCCTCTCATTTCATGTTTTTTCTTTTTCTGTTTTTAAACAAGTAAGCTGTACACCCAACATTGGGGTTGAACTCATGACCCTGAGGTTAAGAGTTGCATGCTCTACCAACTTAGTCAGCCACAAGGCACCCCTTCTTTGTTTCATCTTAACTGGAGAGTTGTATTACCATTCTAATCAGAGTCCTGGCTCCCCTCTTATCCTGTTCAAACTCTGCTAAAATGATCTTTCCAAAAAAAAAAAAAAAGGTGGCTCACATTATCTTACTTATCTTATTATCCCTCCATAACTTCTTGTCGTTTGAGATACATTTTAAATTAGACTGGAGTTGGGCGCCTGGGTGGCTCAGTCAGTTGAGCGTCCAACTTCGGCTCAGGTCATGATCTCACAGTTCGTGGGTTCAAGCCCCGTGTTGGGCTCTGTGTTGACAGCTAGCTCAGAGCCTGAAGCCTGTTTCAGATTCTGTATCTCTCTCTCTCTCTGACCTTCCCCTGCTCATGCTGTCTCTCTCTCTCTCTCAAAAATAATAAATAAAACATTAAAAAAAATAAATTAGAATGGAGTTGTAGTATATATGCATTTAAATTAAATAAATTTGATTTTGATGAGAGAGAAAAGTTAAAAGTAATTAGTATTGCAAGGGGAAAAGGAAGACAAATCATCAGAGTATGTCCAATGCCCATCATTTGTCTCAGACATTTATACCAACACATTACTGATAAGGGCTGGATGGATAAGAAAAACATACCATACTTTATGAGCAACTCATGGGATTTTAAGAACAATTTGGCTATATGTTATTCTCAAAATCAATGCACAATTGACCCAGATACTCAGCTTGGCCAAAAATATTTACTCATAAGTGATCCTATCTCTCTCCATGCTCATCTCTTCTTCCCTAATTTATGCTGCAATCTCTACTCATTCAGAACTACCTGTATTTCTTTATTTTTATTTTAATTTTTTTTAATTTTTTTTATTTTTTTATTTTTAGGAGAGAGAGAGACAGCGTGAGCAGGGGAGGGTCAGAGAGAGAGGGAGTCACAGACTCTGAAACAGGCTCCAGGCTCTGAGCTGGCAGTCAGCACAGAGCCCGACACGGGGCTCCAACCCACGAACCGCGAGATCATGACCTAAGCGAAAAGTCGGACGCTTAACCGACTAAGCCACCCAGGCGCCCCAGAACTACCTGTATTTCTTTAAATGTCACATGCATGCCATAAAAATTCACAAATTTTTGTTTTTGCACGTACTGTTCTTTGCTTACAATATCCTCCATGGATTTACATGGCCTACCCGTATTCACTCTTTAAGGCTTAGCTTAAATATCAAAACTCCAAACATGCCTTTTCTGTCCCTCTTATTCTCTCTCTCTCTCCCTCTTTTTTTCCCCCCAGTATAGTTAACATACACTATATGTTTCAGGTGTACAATATAGTTATTCAATTGTATGTATTTATTCTATAGTATAGTAATACAATTCTATTATTTATTACTATTTATTGTTTTTATTACTCAGTGCTTATCAAGATAAGTGCACTGTTAATCCCCTTCACCTGCCCACCCCCCCTAATCTGAGATTGGTTCTTTTTTTGTGATCCCTTAGGGCTATATGCATAGCTTTTTCATCACATACCATATACCCATCCCTATCTTCAAACTGCAAGCTTCTTGAAGGCATAGCCTCTGTCCCATTTGCCTTTGTGTTCCCTGGGTTTAAGAAAATACCTGGCAAACAGAATCACTAAAATCTTTATTGAATTAAATTTATCCTTAGCTATAAAACATACATTGTTATAGAAAAACAACTTTAGTTACTATGGTAAAACTGCAGGCCTAAAACGTATACAATGAAGATGCATCTGTGGTGATTAGATAAAATAAATTTGTAAATATATACCCCAAAGTAGCTCTCTTGTCACATTTCTCATGGCCTTAAAGGAGATGGTTGCTTAAACAGTAGAGAGCAACGTAATAGAGAAATGTTCCACTTTTTGGATTCCATTTGTGCTTTGGTAGTTGAAGATAAACCACCGGAGAAAATGGTGGTAATGATAATAAAATCATTGAGCCTAAAATTACTTGGGTGTATGATTGCCAAAGCCATGGGGCCTTTTCCTCCAATAATACAAGTTAACAAAAGATATGCTGATATGCTGCATAGTTTACCTTCGACTTTTTTCAAAAGTCTGTCTTAAGGTAACTATCATGATGACTGAAGTATAAAGGTTTTCAAAGAAATGATAGACAGATTTTAATGATTAATATAACTTTTCACACTATATTCCATGTCGTCTGACTTCAAAATTGTAGTACATTTTATACACCATTATGCAGTGGTAAAGGATCAGAGAATACTTTTAAAATAAGCATATCGTCTTACAGTTTACATTTTTTATTCACTTTAAGTACTACTATGGGATATAAAAATGCACTGCAGTCCCTTTATAGCTATATGAATGCTGTGGGTTAAATTGTCCAAATGGTGTATGTCTCAACTTCTTGATATGAAATGTATGCTTGTTTATTCCTGTAGAATATAGAGGGAGGTAAATATTAACTCAAAATATTTATTGGCATTGATAGCAATAAATACATTTTTATTCAAACTGAGATAGTTTTAAGAAAATGCTCTTCCCTTGTGGATTGAAAGAAAAAACCTCTTTAATAGAGTATTTTCAATTGTTTGATAACTACAAGTTAAAATTCATATGTTGCAAAAAGGACATGCTCAGAGTTTAAGGAAATGTTTGACATAGCTTGACAGGAAATTAAAAAGGAGCTTTTCTCATTTATTTAATTTGGAAGTAGTGCATTAAAAATAATCTACTACTCAGAGATGAAAAAGAATGAAAACTTGCCATTTGCAATCGCATGGATGGAACTAGACGGTATTATGCTATGCGAAATAAGTCAGAGAGAGATATATAATTTCACTCATCTGTGGAATTTGAGAAAAATCAACAGACGAACATAGGCAAAGGAAAAATAAGATAAAAACAGAGAAGGAGGCAAAGTGTAAGAGACTCTTAAATACAGAGAACAAATTGAGGGTTGCTGGAGAAAGGGTGTGGTGGGGGGGTAAGTTAAATGGGTGATGGGCATTAAGGAGGGAACTTTTCGGGATGACATGGGTGTCATATGTAAGAGATGAATTACTGGGTTCTACTCCTGAAGATAGGACTACACTGTATGTTTACTAACTTGAATTTAAATAAAAAAATAATAGTAATCTACGGCAGGGACACCTGGGTGGGTCAGTCAGTTAATCATCCAACTTTGGCTCAGGTCATGATCTCATGGTTTGTGGGTATGAGCCTTAGCCTGCACACTGGGTTGCAGAGCCTGCTTGGGATTCTCTCTCTCTGCCCCTCTCTGACTCGTACTTTCTCTCTCTCTCTCTCTCAAATAAAATAAACTTAATAACCTACAGCAGTAAAATAAACTTCTTCAATTGTACTTTGTATTTCTATATTCAAGTATATATGTATGTTCATTCTGAGCTTGCATCTTTTTATCTATAACTAAATTTACATATATATATATTTGCGTGTGTGTGTATTTCTATGTGTGTGTGTGTGTGTGTGTGTGTGTGTGTGTGTGTGTATTATAGCTAAAGATGTATTTTGCAGGACTCTAAGGAATGAGCTGCCAGATCCAGTAGGATGGTGAAGGATCAGAGACAGGAACAGTTTTTTAAGCATTATTAGAAGTAATTCGCACAGAACAAGAATGGGCAATGCTGTTTGGAACTGAGTTTGCTTTTTGTGAAAGTCTTCTCTATCTCTGAGTAGAGCTGTCCATAAACTCAAGACCACTAGACAGAGCTTTGGGAACGAGTGTGCTTTTTATATTAACTGTGAAAGGTGTTAGTTCTACTTCAGGGTCAAAAGGGGTGAAAAAAGAGAGGATTGCTAAATCAGCCCTCAGGGTTGACTGCTCACATCTTCAGTCAATGCCTCTTGAAGGCATATTCTGTGCCAGTCATTCGTTGTTTGACAAAAAGAACGTATTGATGAACCAGATACCATGCTAGACCTCAAGAGGATTATGACCTGAACATAGTTCTGGAGACTCAGAAGTTTACACGTAAAATAAAAGAATTGCAAAGAAGGATGAAGAAGGTTAACAAAGCCATGGGCACTATGCACCAAGTACACATAGTCAAGTCACACATCCTAGGTTTTGGGAGGCCTCTCAATTCTCAGGGGAAAAAAAAAAAATTAAAGCCTGGGTTTATTACATGACTTGGTTTGGAGGTCCTGAATCAAACTGAATATGAATATATACACAATTATGAATTGTTTTTGTATATCAAAGTACACTGTAGAAAGAGTATAGGCATTGGTGTAAGACATTTGTGAATCTCAATAGCTCTAAGTTTGTGATTATTTAGGTCAATTTAGGAAATTACTTCACCTATCAGTTTCCTACAAAGTAAAGATAATGTAAAATCTGCAAGTTGTTAGGATTAGACATTTCAAGTAGTCAATACAATGCCTGGCACCACCTAGTCAGCATTTGATAAACAGGAGTTATTACAGATCTTTTAATAAGAAAATGTACATTGTGAATTTCAAAGAGGCATATATAGTTTATGGAATTAACCAAACTTATTTAAAGAATATGAATTAAAATATCAAAAGAAGTGAGTGACATTAGCAAATTGGTGGAGGAAGTAGCCCTGAACCCTCCTTCCTCTCAGGAACACACCGATTCAGCAAAAACTCATGGATAAATTCTTTATGAGAACTCAGAAATGAATTCAAAGGCTCCTATACCTGAGGAGAATGCAAAACCAGACTCACCAAAGCTAGAGGAGAGATTCAGGACAACCTCTCACTGGACACCAAGGCATAGCACCATATACATAAGAAGAAGGTGGAAAATTTGTATATTGAAAACTACATAATACTGAGGAAGGAAATGAAAGAAGACAAAAACAAGTGAAAAGACATTCTATGTTCATGGATTGGAAGACATAATATTGTTTAAATATCCACATTACCCAAAATGATCTATAGCTTCAATTTAATCTCTACCAAATTCTGATGACCTTTTTTTTTTTTTTACAAAGATAGAACAAAAACCAATTCTACAGTTCATATGTGCCACAAAATACCACAAACTGCGAAATCAATCTTGAGAAAGAAAAACAAAACTGGAGACATTGCTCTTCCTGATATCAAAATATACTACAAAGCTATACTAATCAAAACAGCATGGTACTGGCATAGAGAAACACTTCTAGATCAATAGAACAGCATAAAGAGTCCAGAAATAAATGCACATATAAATGATCATCTGATCTTCAATAAGTGTGTCAAGAATATACAATAGGGAATGGTCTCTTCAACAAACTGAGATAGGGAAACTGAAGGTCTCCATAAAAACCTGCTTTTTGCTCCTCTTCCTATGTCTATTCTTGCTAGGACCCCCACTTTACACATGCCTTATAATGCAAATAGTGTAGGTCCTCCTTGTAAGAGACAAGGAGTAAATGATTTCTTTAGAAGAGATAACATCTAAGGAAGAAGCAGGTGCGAATGACTGGACAAAGCACATTCCAGGCCCTCAGAGCTAGACATCTCCCTGCCAAGACCCCCTGGCTCCAAAGAATAACACCTGGGCCCTAGCCTTTGTTCTAATTGGTTCCTGGATGCCTGAGAGGATGTGTACACCAGACCACAGTCCTCGCTAAAAACATGAGTCTCCCTCCTTTCCTTTCTGAGTCTCCTGGACACTGCTTGTTTCTGCACTCTCTCTCTACCTTCATTAAACTCTGCTTTCAACGCTGACTGGCTTATGTTTGATTTCTATCCTGCACACAGCCAGGGATTCTCTTGGCTGGTCCTGCAGCCAAGACCCCTTCTGAGTCCCTGGACCTGGCCTGCGGGCATCAAATGATGTTGGTAAAATTAGATATCCACATGCTAAGGAATGAAAGCAGAGCCTTATCTTACACCATGCACAAAAATTAACTGAAAATGGATTAAATTCTTAAGTGTAAGATCTGAAACCATAAAATTATTAGAAGAAAACATAGGGGGAAATCCCATTGGATTTGGCAGTGATTTCATGGATGCCAAAAATACAGGCATCAAAAGAAACCCCAAACAACGAAACAGAAAAAAAAAATGTATGACTACATCAAACAAAAATGTTTCTACACAGCTCAAAGAACCAATCAACGGAGTGAAAAGCAACCTACTATATGGAAGAAAATATTTATATACCATGTATTTGTTAAGAGACTAGCCCAAAATATGTAAGGAATTCCTGCAACTCAGTAGCCAAAAACTAAAACCAACGAAAACGAATAAACCAGTTAAAAATGGGCTAAGAGGGGCGTCTGAGTGGCTTAGTTGGTTAAGTGTCCGACTTCGGCTCAGGTCATGATCTCATGGTTTGTGGGTTCAAGCCCCGCGTCGGGCTCTGTGCTGACAGCTAGCTCCGGGCCTGTTTCAGATTCTGTGTCTCTCTCTCTCTCTGACCCTCCCCTTCTCATGCTGTCTCTCTCTCAGAAATAAATAAAACATTAAAAAAGTTTTTTTAAAAATGGTCTAAGAATGTGAATAGACATTTCTCCAAAAAGAACATACCATTAGCAAACATATATAACCTATTTATCTGTATAATCTATCTATCTATCTATCTATCTATCTATCTATCTATCTATTTATCTTTCTAAAATGCTAGGGTGTGTGGGTGACTCAGCCAGTTGAGTGACCTCTTGATTTCAGCTCAGTTCATGATCCTGAGGTTGTGGGATTGAGGCTCACATTGGGCTCTTTACTGAGAATGGAATCTGCTTGAGATTCTCTAACTCTTCTCCCTCTGCCCTGCTCACACTCTCTCACGCTAAAATATAAATATATATATATATATATATATGTACATATATACATAAATATGCCAAACATCACTATCATCAGAGAAATGTCAATCAAAATCACAATATCACCTCACAACTATCAAGATGACTATTATGAAAGAAACAAAAGAGAGGTATCATTCATATGTTCTGGAAAACAGAATGCAGGTTCCTCCATAAGTAAAAATAGAACCAAAATATGTTTCACAAATTTCACATCTGGGTATTTATCCAAAATAATTGAAATCAGGGGCACCTGGCTGGCTCAGTCAGAAGAGCATGTGACTCTTGATCTTGGGGTCATGAGTTTGAGCCCCGTGTTGGGAGTAGAGATTACTTAAAAACAAATAAATGAAAGAATTGAAATCAGGGTCTGGAAGAGTATTAGCACTCTAATGTTCATTGCAGCATGATTTATAACAGCCAGGATGTGGAAACACCTAAATTACAGATGAATAGATTAAGAAAATGTGGTATATGCATACAATGGAATATCTTTCAGCTTTAAAAACAAAACTCTTTAATATGCAACAAAATGAGAGAAAGTTGAAGACGTATATTAAGTGAAATAAGCCAGTCACAGAAAGACAAATAAATACTGCACAGTTCCACTTTTATAAGGAATCTAAAATAGTCAAATTCATAGAATCAAAGATTGGGATGGGATTAGGGGAAAATAAGAAGTTACTAATCAAAGGGCATAAAGTTTTAGTCAAGCAAGATGAAAAATCTCTATATTGTGGTACAACATTATACTTGTGGTCAACAATAATTTGGTATATACCTAAAAATTTGGCAAAAAGGCAAATCTTTTTTTTAAGTTAAGTGATGTTATCACAATTAAATTCCGAGGTAACATTTACGAGGAGAAACACTAATTGTGCATGTATCAAGTCCATCATAAATAGATTAAAAGCTAAATTTCTATTTATTTAATTTGTAACAAACCTATCAAAAATATTTTTTAATAAAAGCAGAGGGGTGCCTGGGTGGCTCAGCTGGTTAAGTGACTTCAGCTCAGGTCATGATCTCACAGTTCATGAGTTTGAGCCCCACATTGGACTCTCTGTTGTCAGCACAGAGCCTGCTTCAGATCCTCTGTCTACCTTTCTCTCTGCACCCCCCCAGACTCATGCTCACTCTCTAAAAATAAATAAACATTAGAAAATATATTTTTAAATTTTTTCTTAAATTTATCAATTTTTGAGAGACAGAGTACGAATGTGGAGAGGGGCAGAGAGAGAAGGGGACACAGAATCCAAGGCAGACTCCAGGCTCTGAGCTGTCAGCACAAAGCCCAACACGGGGCTAGAACCCACAAACCGTGAGACCATGACCTGAGCCGAAGTTGGACACTCAACTGGCTGAGCCACTCAGACACCCTAGAAAATATTTTTGAAGCAGAGTAAGCAAAGAATTGCCAGGCTTTACCTGCTAAAATGTGTGTAAAAGAGAGGCACCCTATTTAATGAGAACTAATTTTAATTATCTATAAAAAAAGACATGAGCAAACTGGAAAAAAAAAACTTTGTAGGATGATAGTCATTATGAAAAAAAAACACCTCAACTATGCAATGATAAGCATAAAACTAAATCTACTTTTACACTTTTTCTTCTTTTTTTAAATGTTTATTTATTTCTGAGACAGACAGAGAAGGAGACAGTGCACATGGAGGAGGAACAGAGAGAGGAGACACAGGATCTGAAACAGGCTCCAGGCTCTGAGCTGTCAGCACAGAGCCCGATGTGGGGCTTGAACTTGTGAACGGTGAGATCATGACCTGAGCTCAGTTTGGTTGTCCAACCACTTGAGCCACCCAGGTGCCTCTACTTCACACTGTTTCTTTCACCTTTGTCAAGTTATTTAAACTCACATATGATACAAATGAAAAATTAAAGACTTCAATCTAAGACCCTTCCCAGGATTTATACTAGAATTATGATTAAGATCATCCCAAGGTTTTTACAAAGACTCAAATAATTTGTGGCATTTTTCTTCTGCATTGGTAAGTGGAAAAATTAAGTGTAAATTAAAAAAAACTTCAACACAAAACACAAAATACTAGCCTGCTTTTCTTCTTTCCCAAATACAGAGTAAAGCAGTCTCGGAGCATAACGTCAAAACTCTCAGACTATCTCCCAGTCCCATAAGTGTTTAAAAATCTACACAACATGGATGCAGTTTTCGTAGGTAAATGGTTTTATAATAATTATAAGGAAAGATGAGGTGGTATCATACTGTGTGATACTTTATGTATAAGTAATTATACTCTGTGATATTTTACGGCCCATTTAAACATTTTATGTGTTAATATCATTTCTAAATGCTGACTTCTGAAAAACCAGCTATATAATACTTTGTACTTTGCTACCTCTGCATCCCTTCTGAATTAATGTACTTCAGAAAGGCATTTGCAAGACAGGACTGCATCTTTATTTTTAACATATTTTAATTGGTTACAACAATTAAAATAAATGGGTACTATTGAAATAATTTTATCCTGTGTGTCTACTGTTGTTGTTGCTGCTCTGACTAAATTACTTTCCCATATATATATATATATATATATATAGTATACATACATATATTTATATATACATATAAAGTATATATATATATATAAAGTATATATATATACACTTTAAATATTCTAGGGTGACTGTTAAGAAACATACTCTGCTAGTTATGCCCTTCTGCAAAAGAGGAGGCTAATTCTTGACGACTGTCTACCATTAAACACTAGGAATTGAGGCTGGTAGTTCGGAAACATGTGTTCTGTTTTGGTCATATTGCTTTCCCCCTGTTCATTTCAGCATAACCAGCAATGGTGGTCAATCACTTAGCACTTTTCCAGCCATCAGTCCTAAGGTATAACCTGGTGAACAGTAGCCCACTGGTCAGTCTTCTAGTTCAGAAACAAATTTTAAACTACCATCCAGTGCTTCTCGCACAGGAGACTCCGCAGTTCCCTCATTTCACAAATGTCAGTGCCAAACTGACCATCTCTCTCTTAGAATCTTCTCTCTACTGCACCTTAATTTGCTGTTTGGCTGTTTCTCCTCTGCCATGGCAACTCTACTGGACAGGACTGTGGTAACCTTTCAAGTGTCTAAATATAGTTTTCTAGTCTGTATTCATTGGGGCCCCATTAACCTTCCCAAGCTTGGTTGACTCTCAACCAGTCAGGATCTGGGATTGACTACTTTGTTATGCTTCTCCAGCGAATAGCTCTTGAGGCATCCTCAGAATAAGTGTTCAAGCTCCATGCAAAATTTTAGTATAAAACCCAACATATTTTGAGGAATTTGTTCTGAAGAAAAAAATTGGACACGTGTGTAATGATCTCAGTGGAACCACAAGCATGTACTCCACAACCACATTGTTTGATGATTGTGGGCACCTGGGTGTCTCAGTTGGTTAAGCATCCAACTCTTGGTTTCAGCTCAGGTTATGATCCTGTGGTTCGTGAGATCAAGACTTGCATCAATCTTGAGATGCTTGAGATTCTCTCTCTACCTTTCTCTGCTGCTCCCCCACTCATTATCCCTCTCAAAATAAATAAGCTTTCAAAAAAAATCTTAATTGTTTAAAAGAGTAATAAAATAGTTTGTGACAACTACATTAGAAAAGATGTAGTTTTAGACAAAATGCACATTTGATGTGGAAAGATTTTCAGTATACATTTTTCATTAAAAATATGTTACACAGCAATATGTTGGACATAAAGTCATGTTAATGAAAACTAATCACCCACTTGTATATATGTGTTATGCGCATATGTATTAAAAACTGTAAGATTAGAAAAAAATAATACCAGTGTTTAGATCTAAGTGGTAGACTGTAGATGACTCTTACAAATAATTCTTTTTGCAGATTTAAATTTTTTTAACATGAACATTCACAGTCTATGGAATACTGACTTATAGAAAACTGGAAAATTTTTAATCATGTGTTTGTTCTTCATCCTCAAAAGTAGTTTGCATGAAATTGCAAACTCAAAACATTCTCCACTCCCCATTTTAGTTAGCACATCATTTCCCTTTCCTCTACTTAGAACTAAACATTTATTTTTTAAATTATTTTTATGTTTTATTTATTTCTGAGAGAGAGAGAGAGAGAGGACAGCATGAACAGGGGAGGGTCAGAGAGAGAGGGAGATACAGAATCTGAAACAGGCTCCAGGATCTGAGCTAGCTGTCAGCACAGAGCCAGACACGGAGTCGAACCCACGAACTGTGAGATCATGACCTGAGCCTAAGTCGGTGCTTAACTGACTGAGCTACTCAGGTGCCCCTAGACCTAAACATTTAAAAATATTTTTCTTTATTCTTGTTTCCATTTCTCCACTTTTAAATTATTTTTAAACTATCCTAACACTCATTACATTACTGAGGTTTTCCCATGAAAGTTATCAATAAGTACTTATGGTGAAATACATTTAAATTTATTTTAATATTTTTTAATGTTTATTTATTTTTGAGAGAGAGAGAAAGAGTGAGCTCAAGCAGAGCAGGGGCAGAGAGAGAGAGAGAGGGAGACACAGAACCCAAAGCAGGCTCCAGGCTCTGAGAGGTCAGCACAGAGCCCAATGTGGGTCTCAAACTCACGAACCGTGAGATCATGACTTGAGCCAAAGTCAGACGCTTAACCGACTGAGCCATCCGGGCACCCCAATACACTGAAATTAAAAAGAATTATTAACTCTCTTTTCCTCATTGTATTGCAGACCCCTCTCTCCCAAATGGGTGGTTCCATGACATCCTAAACTCTTCTTAATACCATGTGTGAAATTTTGCTTGTTTAATTTTCTATCTTTTCAATCGAATCATAAGCTCCATGAAAGCTGGGCACAATGAATTTGGCTCATAACCCCAGTCTCTAGGCCAGGGTCAATCATAGAGTAGATGTCTAACAAATACATATCGAATAACTAATGAATGAAGTTTTATTTTTTTAAGTCAATCTGATCATCCTGAAATATGTCATTCCTGTTCTATTCCAGTTTCAGGAAACTAAATTATTTGAATGTTATGCTTTTCAACAAAGACCCTATTTTCCAGTTATGAAGAAGAAAACAGTGTCCTGAGCTTTTTGCTAAAAAGTGGGTACAGTGGATGGGCATGGAGGAGGGCACTTGTGGGGATGAACACTGGGTGTTATATGGAAACCAACTTGACAAACTATAAAGAAAAAAATAAATAGAAAAAAATTAAAAAAACAAAAGCAAAAACAAAAACAAAACGATACAGAAATACATTATTGGCAAAATGATTGTATATTATAGTTAAAAAATAAAATCTATGTTTAGAAAAAAAAAGTGGGTACAGTGAAGTATAGTTTTACAACAGCTTCACAGAAAAGAAACTGAGCCTCAGAATGAATATATCAATTTCCTAAACACACTGGTAGAACTAGCAAAACACCTCTTTGGTTGATTTCCCTCCCCTTTCCCCAAACTATGCTATCAATCAAATGTGTTATATAAGCTTAACCCACGCACCAGAAGATAGGAAAACAACAACAAAAACACAGGACTGTTGTGATTTATTGAACTAAACCACATCAAAGACATATAGCTGCAAAGAATCTAATTAAAATTGGATGTTTCAGTTTGCCAGCTGTATCTATTATTTATAATTAGGGGTTGTGATCTTACTTAAGCTGAGTGTCAAGATTCCCTCCTACTCAAAGGTCACTTGGCAGTGGAAGGAGGATGTAGTAAACCCCTCCATGTTCTTTCTGGCGCTGTGTTTGGGCTCAAAGCCTCAGTTTATGCCTGACACATGTGATTTCTGACTATATATTTAGCTACAGAAAGGGAATTCCTTTTTCTTTTTTTTCCCTTTTTTTTTTTTTTTTTTTTTACAAATAGTTTATTGTCAAATTAGTTTCCACATAACACCCAGTGCTCATCCCCACAAGTGCCCTCCTCCATGCCCATCCCCCCTCCCCCCCCACATCCATCAGTCCTCAGTTTTTGTCAGCATTCAGGAGTCTCTCATGGTTTGCCTCTCTCCCTTTCCCCCACCATTTCCCCCCTTCTTCTCCCCCTTGTTCCTCAGTTAAGTTCCTCCTAATCCTCCTATACGTGCACACATATGATATTTGTCCTTCTCTGCCTGACTTATTTTGCTCAGCATAACACCCTCGAGTTCCATCCATGTTGCTACACATGGCCAGATTTCATTGTTTCTCATTGTCATGTAGTAGGGAATTCCTCTTTCTGATTTTAATGCTAGTGATTATTGAGTGTGGAAGGAATGGTGGTTTCTGGAGTAACCAGATCCTGCCTCCCATGTGATCTGTGGGCTTGAACTGATGACCTTGCAGTATTCCTTAATGAGCTTCTTAAACAAGTGTTAGAAAGTGAAATAAAATTGCATTTTGGCTTTCTTCATAATTCTAGCAATTTGTTCTATGGCACCGAGTATATAGGGCAAAATACTATGAATAATAGCATTCCATTCATTCAAAATCAAAACAGAAATACTGGGGGTGCCTGGGTGGCTCAGTCAGTTAAGCGTTAGACTTTGGCTCATGATCTCACAGTTTGTGGGTTCGAACCCCACGTCGGGCTCTGTGCTGAAGCTAGCTCAGAGCCTGGAGCCTACTTCAGTTCTGTATCTTTCTCTCTGACCCTCCCCTGCTCACACTCTCTCTCTCTCTCTCTCTCACACACACAAATAAAAAACATTTAAAAAATTAAAAAAAAACAAAAACAGAAACACGGTCTTGTTCAGTGACTATACTTCTGTCTCTAGATGGATAAGAAAAGCTTTGTTAGACATGTAATTCATAAAGGTAATGCTTACTAATTTAATTTTATTTACAAATAAAAGGAGAGAAAATCATTCTGTTCTCCTTGTGTGTGAGGGAAAGACATGCTTCATGGGAAGGTAACATATGCATAAAGACAACTATGGATTTGACCTTAGAAATCAAATAATTACAACTTCTCTGAACCATTAGAGAGGTTTTTATGTTTATGGTTTTTATTAGGTATTTTAACCATAAAATCAAAAAGGAAGAGGGACTGAACCCATTTAGCTAATTAATTTAGATTATAAGTAGAAATGCAAACAGAATGAGTGACTCAACTGGTAAGATAAAGCTGTTTATTTTTTTCTTATGGCAAGAAATTGGTTAAAAGACAAAAAAGGTTTCCCTTCAACAGATCAGTTTGTTGTAATATAAATGACATTGGGTTCCCTTTTCAATAGTCTAGAACACAATTTTACACACTCTCTTATCAGGGAAAAAAAAAAAACCCAACTCTCATGTTGTTGATCTCATGCTTTATGTTAGTCTCTTTGCTAGACAGGATGACATGCTTTAGAGCATTTACTTCTCTTAATAGTATAAAACATAGACATCATCAGTTCTGTTCTTCAAATGAAAAAAGTGAGGTTTAAGGAGTTGTGTTGTTGACCATGTTTGCCCATTCAATAAGTGGTGGTAACACAACACAACACAAACTCTCTTATTTCCAACTGTTAAGCCCATACTCTTTGGACCACACTATATTGCAACTCAAGGTCAGAGTGAAGATAGCACATGGGGAAGGAGATGAGAATATACCTAACATGAATAACGGAGGGAAGAGGAAGAAAATAAAAGGTAAATCTAAGTGGTCTCACTTTGATGCATGGTCTAATTCTCTAATAACTGTTCCAGTAACTGAATTAGGACATTCCAGCTGAATTGCAGACCTGAAGTTAAAACCAGAGTGAGGAAGTAATGCTGAGCATCCATCATTGATCAACTTCTTTGGCCTTTTTCTTTTGTCCTTATCTGTCATTATGTTATTTCTTCCAATATCTTTTTAACTATTTAAAATTCCTTTCCTTTCTGGGTGTTTCTTTTGATGTTCTTTTTAGTGCATGCTCTATTTTCTTTCTCTAGAATATTATAGAGTGTTTTTGAAATGTTTCATTCTGCTCTCTGTAATGTTTTTCTTCCAAGGTCATTTGTTCCCCCACAAGTTTTGGTCTGGATCTTTCATATGATAAGGGTTACTTGCAATGTGTGTTGATCCTTGGCTGATGGTGCAAGATGATTGGAGATTTGCAATGAGAGCACTCATTGTGTGAACAAATCTCATCTAGAGAGTGATTACAAGAAATGGGCATTTTTAGTTTTTTCTCATAATTGAATATTTACAGGCACTTAATTTGGGGCCTGTGTGCAGAATTAATATCTATACAGCTGCTCTGGAAGAGGAAACGGTATTTCCCAGTTGCTAGTGGTTTTTGAACTTAAAGGCAAAGGGGCTCATCATTATGTACATTGACTTTCAAACATTAGGTCATTTCCAATACAGTACCTTTTTATTTTCAGTTGTACTCCATGCATAAACTCTGTTCTTTTTCTGGAGTTGAAGTTGACAGTCACTGGCAGGTAAAATGGAGTAAAGTATTTGAGGGTTCTGGGGCACGTGGGTGGCTCAGTCAGTTGGATGTCTGACTTTGGCTCAGGTTATGATCTTGTGATTCGTGGGTTCGAGCCCCGCGTCGGCCTCTGTGCTGACAGCTCGGAGCCTGGAGCCTGCTTCGGATTCTGTGTCTCCCTCTCTCTCTGACCCTCTCCTGCTCACACTGTCTGTCTGTCTGTCTCTCTCTCTCTCAGAAATAAATAAAACATTAAAAAAATTTTTTAAAAGTATTTGGGGGTTCTAATTTCTCTGTATGAAAACCTATCATTCTTCTCTTTTCAGCCCTGCCACATATTTATGTTTCAGAGGTTCTTAGTGTCTCCAATTACTGAGGCTTTCTGAAGTCCTGCAGTTTAACTCCTTTTAGTTTTTCCTGTGTATTGTTCTCTCCCTTTCCTTTTGCCAGGCTTAGGTATCTGCTTCTTTTTGTCTTCTAAGTCAGTTGCTACTTATCCATCTGTTTTTGACACCTTGTAACAGAGAGAGGTTATCTCTAAGTGAACCTATTATCTTTTTCCCTTGACACACAGATTGCATTTCTGAGCCTTCCTTACAGCCATGTAACTGAGCTCTGGTAATAAAATATCAGGGAGGTGATAAGTACCATATCCAATTCTGGCCCATCATAGCCTCTCACATATAGTTTTCACTCTTTTTGACTCTTTCTTCTGTGATGATCTAGGGAGCCATGAAACACAGAGGAGTAAGGCAAGTCTTTCTGTGAATGAAAACTATATTTAGATTCGAAGTCATTGAAAATACACAGAGTCCTGTTGGTTATTTAAAAAAAGAACATATAATTCTAGGGAAGGAAGAGCAAGCTTTATTTCTCAGGATCTTAAACACGATTGAAATAATATTATCTTTCAGCTTCATTTAGGATATTTACATTGGTGGTGTTTAGTGAATCAGAGGGAAGAGACAGAGATTTTTATCTTCAAGATTATGTTAAGTACCAGACAACCTGATTTGGATAAGATTTTAAAAGGATTAAAAAATTTCTTGGAAGGAGGTCTGACTCACAGATATTGAATATCATCTCAGTTTTTATGGTCTTCTCACAAGACCACCTGAAGAGGTACCAAGAATGCATACCCTTGATTTCCGTGGGGCATGCCTTTAATCCCCCAACTCATTCAGGAGAGAGCACACCAAAAAGAGATACCTGCTCCCATTCCTAAAAGATTTTGTATTGCATACCATTATTTTCTCAAAGGAGAATTTTTAAACAGTGAGCACTAATTCATAGCCTATTTATTTCCTCTGCTAGGGGAAATAATCTAATTAATCTATATTCTTAATGTTGAGCAGGGTTATTTTCCCTCAAGGGTCAGTGTGAAGAATCCTGGACTTCCAAATTCCAGGCATCAGGCCCACCTGAATAAACCAGGTCTCTTGGAAAGGAGAGAAGGGAAGTAGGAGTCACAGGAAGCTCTTCTCTCCCTGTGATTGAGAGCAGCCACTTGCTCTGTACATCTTTGTCTTCAACTCATTGATGTGCAGGCCAACAAGATGACTTCAAGCCCAAGATACACTCTTCAACCCAGGTTTACAACAGAGTTTTTGAAAGCTTACTTTAATCCCCCTTTTTGACTTTGTTCATATTGTCTTCATTAGACAGAGCCTATAAGCAAGAATAAAGAGACTCCAAACTCCAACAAAATCATTTGATGTTTGTCAATAGCCACTTCCCAAAGTAGCTAAAATCCCAATATAGAATTCTTGAAGTTACCAGGTCCTTGGTAAGATAAGTCCTCCAGATTTTAAAAGATGAAAGCCTTTCAGTGAGTGACAACTAGATTTAGATTCATAATCATTGACAATACACTGAGCTTCTGTTGATTATAAAAGAGGATCATATAATGATAGGGAAGAAGAACCCTAAAAGCCTATTACAGTTCCACTGGCACAGATGGGGAGAAGCTTTCACATATTTGATTGAAACCTCAGCCATGGGTAATCTCTTTGTGAACAGGATGACAGATTCAACTTACCCACTATTGCATTGGGTAACTATAAAGAAAAAAAAAAAAAAGAGAAACCAAATACCTGGGTTTCTAACCAGGGAGAACATGATTATTGCAAAAGCATTTTCCTTCTCACCACCAACCTCATGCTAAGACATGCAATCAGCTGAAACCTAAAATGGATGAAAATCTACATCACGTTTAAATCATAAAGAACGCACCATGCAAACAACTCCACTGTGAAATCTTTTCTTAGGTACAGATGCACTAAATTGCTTGAGAGGATGAAGCATGAAATCCATGCTAGGCTCCACAAATTAAGAAAAACAGTGAAGGGTATTCGTGAGGTAGCAAGAAACGGATATCACTATTATTATGTAATTCTATAAAATATGTCAAAGGTAAAGGAATTCTGAAGGAAGCAGGAAAAAAAGGAGAATCAAGGCAGACAGTAGAGATGGTGGTTATAATATGGACAGTATCAAGACAGTATTAATGAGATAATGAGAGTAATGACGTAGTCTTAATAATAGTGAGATAGTAGTGAGTGCTATAATGCAGATGAGGAGGATACTGCAATATTCAGTGAAATGCAGTGGTAACAGCACAGTAGGTGGTAGGAGGGAACTCAAGCCTGCAATCTCTACAGGTACATGAGCTTAGAATATCCTATCATGCTTCCAAGGAATAAGCCTTATAAGCATTACACTTCTGTAAACTAATTGTTATTTCTTTGTACTGTGTCTTAAATAAAGTCTTGCTATGAGGGTTCGTGCTAAATGAAGGTGTCAAATCGTTGTATACAGTATGATATAAATTAATGCTATAGAAGACAATCTGTAAAACGTCTAGCTCAAGATTTGTTGTTTTGTGGCAAGATTTAGCATTGCTCCATGTTTGAAATTGATTTCCTTTCAGGAATTCTTGTTTCTCAAATCAATAATGTGAGCAAGCACGTGGTGCCACTTTGATAATGTATAAAATGCCTGTTTCCATCCTTCAAATGGCACATAAAAGGCAAAAGTAAACAATAGAGTATTTCTGACATGTTTGACTTAATTTTTGACTCTCCAGTTCAAATTACCAAAGGAGAAACAGTTCAAACTAGTCCTTAGCCTCTTTATAGGAGAAGAAGAGGCCTATTTATCTGACTGCTTTTGTTACCATTTATTTGGGCCATCGTCCACATAAACAAGACATCTGAAGTCATTCTGTCCTAAATAGAGATGAACATGAAACTTAAAACCCTTTATCCTCCCAAAGTGTCATTAAAAAAGGACAGTAGCTATAACATTTGCTCTTGCATCTCTATCAGGTGGATCCTATTTTATTTTATTCAACCTTTATTAAGAACTCTATAATGTAGGAACAAAGATAATTTAACCGCTTTTGAGGAAACAGATTTACAATAGCTTGTCATGATCACAGACTCAGGATTTGCATTCTGTTTTATATAAAAGTAGGGTTCATATTCCTCCTTTGTATTCTTAAAAGGAATCATGCACAGATATTTAAAAAAAAGGCACTGGGAACGAGTTCATAGTGTAGATCTCAAACTCATTTTGATCTTAATATCCATGTCATTTTTGTGTAATTGTTGAAGAATTAATGAAGGCATTTAATATTATCCTACTTTTCCATATAATTAATTTTGGATTCTTATTATTTAGAGGTCATAGTCACAATAGGTAATTACCATACAACTCCACCATACCAACCAACCAACAACTCAGAATGGAAGCCAGTTGCACACAGTCTTTTGGGTCTGTCATTTTGGGTCCATCATTGTTTACAGGGTGAATGTCAGCCCTGAATTTAGGTTCTCTTTATGGTCATTAGACAATGGAAAGGCACATAGGATGACTTATATTTCAAGAATGTCTGCATCCAGGTAAGCTTTCTCTCTCCACTGTTAATGAATCTATACTTTTTGTCACAAAGAAATGAAGAGCTTTAAAAAAAAAATTAAACAAGATCTCTGAATGTGGCCTATCAGGACAACACTTTTCATCTTGAGACCTGTGTTTCCATCCATAGTCTCGTTTTTCCCATCTGTCCTGAAATGACCTTATTTCTCATTATGATGTGTCATTTTCACAATAATTAGAAGGCAGGTATACTCTAGATTATGTTGTGGAATGAGAAAGTAGCTTGCAACCTTTATGTAAATTTTGTGCATGTTTACATTTCTGAAGTGACTTTAAACATCACATACCCTGCATTATGAAGCTGATTTATTTTCTTAAGATTCTCCAAACCAGCCTCATCTCCCCTGACATGTTCCTCAGATTACTGAAGGTAGTTGCATGTATTTGGTGACTGGGAATAAGGTGAAGTGGGAATGGCCAGTTATCAAAAGATGCATCAAAGAAGGGATAGGAGATAGTGGGAATGCCAGAGAAAGGGTAAGTATAGAAGAGGTATGCAGCCTCAGAGAGGCTAACAGATAAGCGAAAGAGGCAATTTTGTTGTAGCTGAAAAAGCACAAAATAATTGTAATGCTTTGTTACTTTTTAGCAGTGTCTCTTTGGATAAGTAACTTAACACTACTGATTCCCTGTTTCCTCATCTGCAGAATGAGAGGATACTTAACTCACAGGACTGTTATTAAAGTTGGATGAAATAACATAGAAGAAACATCAGAGTGCTTAGTGCATATAGCTGCAACAAATTCTAGTTGAATGATAATGTCCCAAACACCCTCACTGTAGTATTTCTTTCTAGTTTTGTATTCTGTATAATTTTAGAGTCCAAACACCATGAATCACAAAACATACAAATAGGCAGTGCTTTTTGGGGGGAGAGGGAGTGGGGGCTCTCTGGTAAATGTCAGTACTTAGGTATTCTTTTCCACATGCTGTCAAAATAATTGCTTGTTGCTCAAATTCACTGTAGACATTCCCAATTTCTTTTCTTCTCTGAAGAGCCTTCTTTATTTTCTTTCTGTAGCTAAGGACACTCTTTTATTAATGACAAGTTTGTCTCTCTCTTTTGATGGACCCAGTCATCCGATTTTGTCACTCTGCTGAAAGATGTTAGACAGTATTCTGAATATGTGTGTCTTTTAAAATAGATAAAATGAAATTTGTTGGGCCTGTGATGCTCTTATGATGACAAAAAGATTAACCTCAGTTTAACCTGATTAATTATATTAATGGATTAAGAATCTGGAGACAAACTATTGTAGCTGGTGTTCAAAAGTTTAGCTAGTAGAACTTATTAATGATATAAAATTGAAATAATTTGAAGGAGTTTTAGGTTGGACTTTTTTTTCTTTTAATTTTCATTTAATTTTGAGAGAGAGTGAAACAGAGCTCAAGAGGAGGAGGAACCGAGAGAGGGAGACACAGATTCTGAAGCAGGTTACAGGCTCTGAGCTGTCCGTACAGAGTCCAACGCGGGGCTTAAACCCACGGACTGTGAGATCATGACCTGAGCCGAAGTTGGATGCTTAACTGACTGAGCCACCCAGGCACCCTATTTTTTTTTTCTTGTGGTGGTTCCAAATTCTGCAATTTAGGGCAGTGGTTCTCAGAATTGGCTGAGTTATCAGAATTACTGGAGTACTTTATTAAAATATTTTGTTGGGGCCACACTCCTCATGATTCTTATTCACTGAGTCTGGGGTGAAACTCAGGCTTATATTTTAATAAGTGATTAAATAACAACTGCAGTTAGACCACTGTTGGAATCCAAAGATAGAATTTAAAAAGGTGGTGGTGGGGTGGGTGGGAGGCGACAAGTAATAAAAAACAAAACACCAATCTTTTTTTATCACCATGAATTTTTGTGTGTGCTGGACTCCCATAGAATGTTTGTTGAAAGAAAAAAAAAAACCAGACTTAATTTGAGAAAATAAACCTGAAAGGGCTAGAAATATATTATCAGCAGCTTCAAATCCCTCCTCATTGTATAGTTATATTCCACGAATTCTGAATCTCCAAATGTGTTACCTGGATTCCCTTTTCTAACCCAAACTACTCTTATAAACCAAATTTATTTCTATTCTTTGATATGTTTATGAGGGAAAGACTTTACATATTCAAAGTTAATATAACTGGGGTTAATAAGAAGGCAGAGCGGAAGTAGTGCTCTCCCCACTTCCCTTGCTCTCAGGAATAATGAATAATATTGTGGATGAAACTAGCAGAGGCCGGAAGAGATGCCTATAGTTGTGGCTCCTAAATGGCCTTGCACAAGTCTCTGAAGTAATGGACTTATTCTGTGAGCTAACATGAACAATCCCGTCTTTGGAACGGTGGATTCAGGCAGTGTGAGCTGGCCATGGAAGGTTTTCTGGATACCCTTGGCTAACCCAGAGTAGCAGGGTACTGCTCCACAGGCAGACATGCCCTATTTGGGAGAAGCAGTCTGCCAGTGAGGCTAGATGAAGAGGAAAAATAGCTTTCTGTTGGCCGGGGGAGAACGAGACTAAAAGAGATAACACACATAATATATAATCCTAGGCCTCAGGGACTTCAGTCAGAAGGAAGGAAAATTCCTCAGAGCATGCTATCTTGTTCTTCTCCCAGCACAAGATCCCTGAAGATAGCTTGTCCATGAATAACTCACCTTATTCATAGATTATATATCTATACATCTTCATATCTATATATGGAAAGGTATCAGCCCAGGATCTATAAAGATACTATATAAGTCAATGTTCAGTAGGTGAAAATGAAAAACATTTCATCAAGAGATCAGTGACATTGTAATTATTTGCTGCAGAATCACATTTCTTCTGCAAGAGGTGTTGGCCAAAAAGGAAGTCTCTGTTTCCTGCCTCTGAGGCACATGACTGGGCCCTTTCTGAAGCCTGCAGAGAAAATTCCAGCACCTCCATAACCAAAGCTAGCAGGATAGAAAGCAGAAGTAGCGGCAGTAGAAGAAATAGGACGTCTACTTTCTGTCTTCAAGCAATCAGATGCAAGTATATTTGGCTGAATGGAAATTTCACCCTGAACCCAAGAAGAGAGTGAAGCTAGGAAGTGTCATTTTTGAAAACACTAATTACTCTCTTTCTCTCAAAATGAGAAACATTTAAGAAAAATAAAAAATAAAAAGTAATGTTTAAAAATATATACACATTATAAAATCAAATTTTTAGGTATACAGTTCAATAATTTTTGACAGAGATGTGTCACTATTACCACCATCAAGATAGAAAGATGATTCCTAACACCTATATACTTCTTTTAAGAAAAAAACAAAAACAAAAAACTCCTAGGTATATTAAGAAAATGGTGAGAGGGGAACAATGATAGATCATTAAGCATTCAATCACTGTGAACATCCACATTACTTTCACTTTTGCGGGTGCAAAGATGATTAGTATGTTTTGAACTTTCTGGGTCATTCTTTACATTAGCCTGATATGAAGGTAAGTAAGAAGTTACAAGAGGAATAAAATGTATAAATAATGCATAGAAAGTCCCAAATGCTATGTTTTAATGTACTAATACTTCTATAAAAATTAACCTTATCCCAAAAACTAAGTTTCATATAATGAAAGAAAACCGGTCATGGAGGGAGAAATGACTATTAATTGTATTTCAGGTAGTTTAGCTAATTTTTCACCAATATTACACATCTTAAACATTTTTTAATGTTTATTTTTGAGAGAGAGAGAGACAGAGTAGGAGTGGGAGAGGGACAGACAGAGAGGGAGACACAGAATCTGAAGCAGGCTCCAGGTTCTAAACTGTCAGCCCAAAGGCCAAACGGGTGGGGTGAGGTGGGAGGGGGGTTTCGAACTCACAAACTGTGAGATCATCACCTTATCTTGAGACCAATGCTTAGCCGGCTAGGCCACCCAGGTGCCCTAATATTACGCATCTTTTAAAAGTTCTCTTGGGACGCCTGGGTGGCTCAGTTGGTTAAGTGTCCGACTTCAGCTCAGGTCATGATCTCACAGTTTGTGGGTTTGAGCCCCACGTCGGGCTCTGTGCTGACAGCTAGCTCAGAGCGTGGAGCCTGTTTCAGATTCTGTGTCTCCCTCTCTCTCTGACCCTGCCCTGTTCATGCTGTCTTTCTCTCTCTCTCTCTCTCTCAGAAATAAATAAAACAACAACAAAAAATTTTTAAAAGTTATCTTTGTTTAGCCCCATTAGCTCAAGCATGCATTATTCGTTTCTGCATCACTATATATGAGTTACTCCTCATGCTTCTCTATTTTTGTCTCACTGGTGTTCTCCTTTCTACACATGCTTGGTTCTAACCTCCCTGGATATGGCCAGGAATATGGACTTTTCTTATGGACTTTTTTTTAGCCCCAGTATTCAAATCATGAAATCTCTGTGTTCCTCAGTTAGAAATATGGACGATCTTTTAGCCCCAGCATACAAACCATGAAATCTCTGTGCTCCTAAATCAGCAGCTAACTATGGATTTGTTAAAGATGACATTGGAATTCTGTGAGCAATCTTGTCTTTCTCCTCCAATTCTCTGCTTTCCCTTAATTCAGTTGGCTGCAATGCTAAGGAAAGAAGAGTTAAATTTTGTCTTGGTGCCTGGCTACCTCAGTTGGTTAAGCATCAGACTCTTGATCAGTTCAGATCATGATCTCACAGTTGGTGGATTGAGTCCTGCCTCTCAGTCTCTGAGATAACAGTCTCTGAGCTGACAACAGGGAGCCTGCTTGGGGTTTTCTCTCTTTGCCCATCCCCTGCTTTCTCTCTCTCAGAAATAAACTTAGAATCCTTGAGATTTATGGAGTATTTGTAAAATATAGACATTATTCCCTCTTTTTCATTTTTGCACCTGGTAAATGGACTCTTCCTTCCTTAAGAATTTTAAAGCAAAAAAGAAACTGGTTAAGAAGGAACCCCAAAGCCTCTAATACCTCCTGGGAAATGTTCGATGGTAACCCTAATGTATAATAGATTTGAGTCTTTTCATTTCTCCTAAGTAGTTTCTCCCCATATTCCACTGGGCCACCTGGGTTTCCTTCTGTGTTGACCTTGCTAATTATACTTTGGCTTCTGCCATCTACTTGAAGGAATTTATTAAACAATGGCATTTTGTTAGGCAATTAGGAGGAGTGGGGAAAGGAGAGGTTAATTTTTCCCTGTTCTTTCACATCAGATGCGTACGTAAATCCTCCCTCAGGCAGAACCTAATGAATTCAAGCCATTGGACCATTACTTTCATTTCCTTTTCAGTTTTGTGGGTAATATCCAAGAACATGCTTATTTTAAATTAAATAACCTTGTTATCTTTGGAGTGTTTTCATAACCCTCAAACTATATATATGCAGGCTTTGAATACCCTTGAAGGTAGGCTTTGACAGATCTTCAAACATCAAAATGATGGTCAATGATTTAAGTATTTCCAAAGCACATTAAAAATCATGAGAATGAGCAAATTTTGATGAGTCTTACTGCATTCCAGAATGTTAAAATTTGAAAGTACTGTTGGAAGCATGTAGTACAGTTTTCTCACTTTATAGATGAGTCTGTTGAATCCAGAAATTATGCAACAATCCAGAGAGTACAGTCAATAATCAGCCTAAGTCTCCATGTTTACAGTATAAGTTTCTTCCCACTGGAACATAGCGCCTAAAACTGCTCAAAATGAGATAGTTAGAATGTGTTGAAAATACTTTTATTTTTGCAAAGTGCCCTTATATAGCTCTTCATGGATTTTACTCAAAATATTGCTGAGAGTAGATGAAGGCCAGTTGTGTTTTTGATTTCTGCTGATATAGAAAGCAGACATAATCAAGCTCCCTGATAATCACTCCAAGTGACTTTTCCTATGTATGTCTAGGTATATTCATTCATTTGTATATAAATCACTTTCTCATCTGCAATCCCAGTCATTCTACCTCTCCTAGTTTTTTTTTTTTTTTCTGCAAGAAGATCTTCATAACACATTATTTAAGACAACTGGTGCTACACATTAGTGCAAATGGAAATTATTTCTTTCAGAGCACGAATACTCCTGAGGAAGAAGGGATTGTTGGTAAAATATAAGGCAGGGAGTGTTTGACTCTGAATTGTATTGCTTATTCAAACACAGTATTCTGGAAAAAGAGGGAGGACCAGGCTTTTCACAGCTCTTTACTAATAAATAATAGGTGGGACAATGGTGATGCTCTGACTCCTGAAATGTTAGTGAACAAGGTTGAGTTCAGTATTATTTCAAGTCTTAAACATCTCTCTGCTCTCAGACAAGTGTAAAGAAACAATCAGTAAAATAAAACAGAAAACAAAATCAGTCTTTGGGACAAAAGCTTATGAAACAAAATAATTAGAAATGCTATTAAAATGTTAATTCTATGGTCTAAGTTTTGCTTTCATTAAAGAACTGGAATATATTTAAACAAGACAACACAATTCTACTTAAATGTAGGTGTGACTATCTTCCCAAGAAAAGAGGAAGGAAAACTAAAATTATTTGGTGTCTATTATATGCGAGGCATTCTACAAGCTAATTAATGGGTGAGACCTTATTTAAGCTCCATAGCAAACTATACAAGAAGGAAAACCAAATAGTTTCAGAGAAGTTGTTCAACCTACCCAAAATCACATGCAAAAGCAAAGATAGAAATATAACTAGATCCCAAATATGCCTGATTTTAATGTCTCAATTGTTGAGACTATAATAGTATATATATGTGTGTATATATATATATAAAATATATAAATATATATACATTTATATTTTATATGTAATATATATACATACATATATAAAGGATTTGAATATCCTTTTACACATCTATATATATCCAAAGTTGGAGGGATATTTTACATATTACATATATATGTACATGTATATATTACATATATATGTAATGTCTCAACTGTTGAGATTGTGTATACATAAATTTTTTTTTAATGTTTTTTTTATTTATTTCTAGGAGAGAGAGAGACAGAGAGACAGCGTGAGCAGGGGAGGGTCAGAGAGAGAGGGAGTCACAGACTCTGAAACAGGCTCCAGGCTCTGAGCCGGCAGTCAGCACAGAGCCCGACGCGGGGCTCGAACCCACGAACCGCGAGATCATGACCTAAGCGAAAGTCGGACGCTTAACCGACTAAGCCACCCAGGCGCCCCTATAAATGTTTTGAATACATATATATCTCTCTCCAAAGTTTGAGGGATATTTTTTATATATTATTTCAATATTTCATATATTAACATTAATATTATATATACATATACTTGTTTTTGGCCTGAAAATAATTAGTAAAGGTACTCTTGGCTAGAGCGTTGTGTAGCCTAAATTACAGGGAGATTGCATCAGTTACAATCCTTACATTCCTCCCACTTTTTTCTCTTCCTCCTCATTTTCTTTCCCTTGAGTCACATGCAACAAAGTACTATATTTTCTTTATATATGTATATATATATATTTTGAGCGAGAGAGCAAGCGAGCGAGCGGGAGACAAAGATCACATGTGTGCATGAGCTGGGGATGGGGAGAAGGCGAGAGAGAATCTTAATCCACACTGGATGTGGAGTCCAATGCAGGGCTTGATCTCATGACTCTGAAATCATGGACTGAACCAAAATCAAGAGTCAGACACCTAACAGACAGAGCCACCCTACTCTTTTTTCAGAGCAGGTTTTTTCATGTTTTCCTAAGAGATTTTTTTATCTTTTCAGTTACTTTCTATTGATAGCCTGCTGTCAACTTTTTTGAGAGTTCTATTTTTAAATTTCTTTCTTAGGTGTTATGCTTTATACATGATCTTATGTCTATTTTATTGTAACTCAGTTACTAAAGTCAAGTTTTCAAAATTTTGTTTGTGTTTACTTTAATTTACAGTATTAGTCAATGAAACAAATTATTAAAACGTAAATTGATCTCTGAGCAACTCAGAACTTTCTTTACTATTGAGAAGACACAGGTAAATAAACATATTCTCTGTCTCCTAGGAACTTACATTCCATTGACCAGTAATGATACCTTACATTAACATGGACCTCTACAGCTAATGAAATACTTTAACATGTATTATCTCCTAATGAGATAATTTGCAAAGATCTACTAAATTTGTTGGGATATGTTATCTGGAGAAGAAATTTGAAAACAAGACTTAATTAGCTATAGTCAGTTTCACATTTAACAAAAAAGCCTCTTGGTGAGGCTAGACTTTATACTAGAGAAGAGAAACTAAAATTTTCTCCAAACCTTTTATGATTATGCCCTTTTAGAATTCTATGGCTGAAGAAACTTGGTTATAATTTATGGGTTATTGTAGGAGGGTGGAAGAGAAGGATAAAGAACATTTCAGGAAGAATGAGATTTGGAGAAGGTAATTAAAATTGAGAATGTTGTTTTACTGCTTGGAGCTTTCAAAAACATCAATTCCCAAGATTCACCCACAGATATTTTCAATTTATTGTTGTAGGGTGAGACTCGGGTATTGGCATGTTTTCAAAATTCCTTAGGTAGTTCTAATGGGTAACTAAGGTTGAAGTGTGCGTTAAAATCTCTGGAGATTAGGGCGCCTGGGTGGTTCAGCCGGTTAAGCATCCGATTTCGGCTCAGGCCATGAACTCACAGTTCGTGGGCTGGAGCCCTGCATCGGGCTCTGTGCTGACAGCTCAGAGCCTAGGGCCTGATATGAATTCTGTGTCTCCCTCTCTCTCTGTCCCTCTCTTGCTTGTGTTCTCTCTGTCTCTGTCTCTCTCTCTCTCTCTCTCTCTCACAGATAAACATTATAAAGTTTAAAAAAAAAATCTCGAGATTTATTAAACCCAGGGTTTCTGGTTTATTACATTTGGTTGGAACCTTATGGACTAAATGTTTGTGTCCCCTTGAAATTTATATGTTAAAGCCCTAATCCCCAATAGGACCATACCTGGTGGTAGGATCTGTGAGGACATGATAAAACCCTAATCCAGGAGAGCTGTTGCCCTTATAATAAGGGAAAGAGACACCAGAACTTTCTCTCTATTATGTGAGGACACAGCAAGAGAGTAGCTTTCTGAAAGTCAGGAAGAAAGCTCTTCCCAGAAACCAAATTGGTTGGCATCTTGATCTTGGACTCTCCAGCCTCCAGAACTATGGGAAAATAAATTTCTGCTGTTTAAGTCACCCCGTCTATGGCATTTTGTTGTGGCAGCCCTAGAGGGCCAAAAGAGGACCTGAGAATTGACATTTCTAAGAAATTCCAGGGTGCTGCTGATGCTATTGGCCCAGGGACCACATTTAAATAATGACTAGTTAAATAAATAAAAGCTGCCTTAGCAACTAGAAATCATTATTTAATTGATTATGTTCACGCAAAAATAATAGTGTCCAAAGTAGTGTTTCACAGTGCCCATGTCCTTGTGGCTTAGGAGTGAATTTCCTCTATAGGTTTGTGCAAAATGTCTTGCTAATAATCATTCTGTTTTTTCTTTGAGGAGTTAAAACAGACTCCATCATACTAGGAAACCCACAGAGAAGTGTGCTCATTCAGAGTTCCTGATCTACATATAATTTTGCCCATTTTGTTTTATTTCTAAATAGGCTGGGAGATTTATTCTTTCTAGAGAGAGCCAAAGATGTGGGGTCAGTATATTGTGAACTTTTGGGGTCTACTTCTTTAGTTTGTTTTAAATACCTAAAAACATACTATTAAATTATACTACCCATCTATGGTAGGCATTGCTGATTTATGGAAGAAATTTGGCTACAATTTTCGATAATAAAATTAGTAAGTTCATGCATAGAACACGGACCAGCATCTTTTCCAATCACGTGACACTGTTAGAAGATTAGTGCATGGTTGTCTTCTTCTGAGGGTATTTGCTGTCAGAAAACAACAACCTTGAATACCATAAAATAGACATCCTAACTTCCAAAAATCCATTTTTTTCTGTAAAAAAATTTTTTTTAATGTTTTTATTTATTTGTGTGTATGTGAGAGAGAGAGACACAGTGTGAGCAGGGGAGGGTCAGAGAGAGAGGGAGACACAGAATTTAAAGCAGGCTCCAGGCTCTGAGCTAGCTGTCAGCACAGAGCCTGATGCAGGGCTCGAACCCACGAACTGTGAGATCATAACCTGAGCCAAAGTAGGATGCTCAACCGACTGAGCCACCCAGGCGCCCCAAAAATTCATTTTTTTAACACACTTTTCATAAAGGTTATTCATAAAGTACACAATTTAGTTAGAGAAAACAAATGAAAAGGAATCCTACCCTAAGAAGATAAGAACCAGAGAATGTCTACATATGTGAAGTGAATGAAGACTTTAATTAATCATTTTGGTGACTTATCCCACAAGGATTGCTATTAATGAAAAATGTGGTTACTTCTGAGAACTGAGGTAGCCGCTTTGGTGGCTTTATGCGGCTGATAAATGATTGGTTGTGTATTTCACTGTCCTCCCTGAATTTAATTCACAGTGGCAGGTAAAATTCTCCTTTGTAAAGTGGCCAGCTAGGGAAATCACTTGGAAAGAGAGGGACTGAAATCTTAGAGAAGCAAAGAAAAATGAATCTGGGGAAGACATTGGTGGCTTTGAAAAATGGATAAATTCTTGGTTCAAGAACATTGAAAATGCTACTCAAGGACTCTGAATAATGAGACCACTTGGGTTTGTACATGGAGATTACTGACTTCCAAGACATTGTCTCCACCTACCACAAATAGCATCATCTGCTCAAGAAACAAACACTGGAGTGTCCTCATTTTATAGGTGGTTTGTGCGAGAGAAACCTATCTGCTTTATGCACGTGGTGAAATAAATATGTGTTCAGTATTTTCTCTTTCCTAACAAATAGACAAGCTTTTGTTTTTTTTGTTTGTTTGTTAGTTTTTATCAGAGACTCATCTGGAAAAATTCAAAAATAATTCTGTAAGGAAATCAGAAAGCCAAAATGTGGAATAATCTAATCTCTAGAATTTGTGGCCTATAAAGAGCAGACCGAATGAAACACTAAATATACTCCTTAGCTTCCAATGAATTGTGGGAAGTGGGAAGTACATGTATTTCAGATTTATAGTCAAGAAGCAGTTACAAGAACTTTATTGTTTCTCGAGCTTCTTTTTGATTTGAGTAATAATACCATAGTTGATTATAAATCTCAACTTTAAAAAAAATTGTACAGTGAAGATATTTTTGTCACCCAGGTGAGTTAGCATCTACTCAGTAGTTAGAGCATTGAAATACTGCCAATTAACTTACTTTATTATTAAAGGACTATTGAATAGGCTCAGATAAGAGGCTATTATTTTTAAAAGAAACATCTTTCTATTTCTTTTAAATTATGGATTCAGCAGTTTTCTGGATATATATTTTAACATGTATTTTGGTTTCCTTTCCAAAAAATTGCGAATCTAAATTTCTCAGGATAGCACACTACTGAGGCAGAGGCAGAATTTAAGCAGATAGATCAGTATTGACTGTTGCTAACACTTCATGGAGAAATCTGTTAGGAACAGAAGGAGATTGTTTTCAACTTGTATTGGTCTCTGTGCTGAGCTTCATTCAGACTTTGACTCTGGATAGCAAACAGTGATTAAATAAGCAGTACAACCTAAAAGTGAGTTCCTGGTCAATGATCTTTATACAGAATACAAATCTTACTAAAACCATAAGGACCAGAATTGGGACTACTGATGGGAAAATTGAACGCTGAGGAAGTTTAAGGCACTAGTTTTTAAAATTTTTGTTTCATAACCCATTTTCTCTTTTATAAAATTATTCTAGTGACATGAAACCATACTTGGTAGATCAACATTCAAGACCTACTAAAATCATGCAGAATAGACACTAAGAGAGCCTGGACTGGGCTCTGGCAAAGGAATAAGAGAAGTAGATATATTTTAGCAGTAACTATCTACAGATGGTTAGGATATATGGGAAAGGGAGATGTCTTTGGAGGCTTATGAGGTTTCATTCAAGAGCTGTACTATTTCCTAATAGAACTACCATTGTTGGAAAGGCATAAGGTGTGGTGGGGTTGAAGGCTGAGGGATGAGATTATGAGTGCAGTTTTATACCTGAGTTTGAAATGCCTCTGAAATAGCCAAATGAAGTTGTCAAATAGGTTTTGGATGTGTATGGCTGTAACTAAGAGGAAAGATTTAATACTGGAGCTACAGCAAGATCACCCACCATGGGGCGGGGCTACAGTAAGAACGGTCACAGCGTTTGAGCAACTTGCTCGTCTTGGCACCAAGGCTAAGTAGACAAGAAGGGAGTTAGCATCAGGCCTGGAATCCATTCTCTCCCTTTACTGAGGAATGCTCCAGGAAAGAAAGGAACATAACCTGATCAATTCTTATTATAGGTATGCTAATGAAAGAGTTCCCGGAAAGCAGACTGGTAGTACTTACTAACTGGAGAGTCCTTATCCATGGAATACCGTTAGAGCATTTACCTGGTCTTCCCAGGCTGGCTTAAGATAAACCTAGAAAATGTCACATAAGCTATGTCACTCTTGGAACATAAAGTGGAGTTTTGTGGTTCATTTTTGAGTAATGCATACATGGATGTCACTTAGCTTTCTCATAGATTATATGTTGGAAATATATGACCCATATGTCCTAATTAGTGACCAGAAAGGATATGAGAACTTTCAGTGACAGTCTGAATTTCTCTGTTTCTCTTATGCCTTGTGAATACTTGTGTCCTTGAATCTAGGACCTAGGACTAACCTTTTAAAAAATACTAAAAATTGGGGCGCCTGGGTGGCTTAGTCGGTTGGGCGTCCGACTTTCACTTGGGTCATGATCTCGCAGTTCGTGGGTTCGAGCCCCGCGTTGGGCTCTGTGCTGACTGCCAGCTCGGAGCCTGGAGCCTGTTTCGGTCTGTGTCTCCCTCTCTCTCTGGCCCTCCCCTGCTCACACTGTCTCTTTCTCTCTCTCTCTCTCTCTCTCCTAGAAATAAATAAAAAAAAAATACTAAAAATTGAGAGGCACCTGGGAGGCTCAGTCAATTGAGCATCCGACTTTGGTGTGGGTCATGACCTTGTGCTTTGTGAGTTTAAGCCCCACATCGGGCTCTGTGCTGACAGCTCAGAGCCTGGAGCCTGCTTGGGATTCTGTCTCTCTCTCTGTTTCTCTCTCTCTCTCTCTGCCCTTCTCCCACTCATACTGTCTCTCAAAAAATGAATAACTGTTAACATTTTTTAAATACTAAAAATTGAAAATTAGGTCAATAATAAGATGGTAAAGGAATCTGAAAGGAGTTATCAGAGAAATATTAGAAAACAACAGGAAAACATGGTGTCACATGAACCAGGAAATAAAACTGATATTTTCACCAATCCCTGAGCCTTATCCCATTGCTGAACCTCCCTGGAATTGCTGAACCTGGAATTTGCTTGAAGATGACGCTGGGCTATAGACTGTTAGAGACAAAGAACAGTGTGGGTTAGGGATAAGCATGAAGATGAGTCTCAGAGGAGTACATAGCAGTCAGGGAAGAGGTTTGGTCAGAGATGGGGTGAGAGAGGACATAGGAGTTAGGCACCACCCGAGTCAAATTATGTATAAGCAAAAGACATGCGTACTACACTAGCTTGATTTAGAAAAGCTCTTCAATCATTTTAAGCAGAATGTTTGTTCAGTTTCTAACAATTCTCTGATATCCTGAGTGATTTGCTGCTCATATTCACTAATTACTTCATGAACATTATGATGGCCATACTTATTTACTTCCCAATAATAATTTCAGAATACTAATGGACTTTGCTTTCTCTTTGAAAATCCGGACGACAAATTAATCTGCTTTTTGTAAGCTTCCTAATTGTAGTAATTTTGTTTGATTGAATCTATATTAGGCACTGGAGTAGAAAGGGGAGAGGAAATTGCAGGCCCATAAAAAGATCCCTTAAATCCAACTGTCAACTGCATAGTCAATCCTCAATTAAATTTTTTCACGGTTGTTTCAGTGAAATATAATGCCATGAATAAACTTTAAAATGATGGTTTTAGGATAAATAATGAAGATCACATAGCCCAATCAAAAATAGATAACACATTTTTTTTGGTTTATAAAATTAACACAGACATAGAAATGATAGAGTTGAAAGTGGACATCATAAAATGTGAGGGTCAGGGACAGGTGCTATACTCATCATCTGGTAATTAAGAAAAAAAGATCTATTTTGATGTAACTATGTCAATACTTTGTTAAAATCTCCTTTGCTTAACAATGATTGTGTCAAAATTGCTAAATCAAAATGGTTATCATCATAAAATCTTTGGCAAAACTCCTACAGTAAGTGCTAAAGAACTTTTTTTAAATGTTTGTTTACTTTTGAAGGAGAGACAGAGCATGAGCAGAAAGAGAGAGAAACACAAAACCCAAAGCAGGCTCCAAGCGCTATCAGCACAGAGCCTGACATGGGGCTTGAACCTGTAAACTGTGACATTATGACCTGAGCTGAAGTCAGACACTTAACCAAGTGAGTCACCCAGGCACCCTGTGCTAAAGAAGTTTCTATGGCATGCTATCCCTTTTGGAATTCTGAGAAATAAGGGTTTGCATTCAAACTATTTTGAGAAATGATACACATTACCACCCTCTTACAATTTTATAATGTGCATTAATATTTTAAAGGTTACGAAAAAAGTTTTGAACCCTACTTAAATTAATTTACTCCAGGATTTCCAAAAGTAATTTGATCATAGGAATCTGAATGTGTATGTTTGTAAATATTGCTGGTATTTGCTCATATTTATTTAACATTTGTTTCACCGAAAACCTAATGCTAAGCACTTGTGCACATTTCAAATAAATCTTAACCAACCTATATGATGGTTACTAGTATTATTGCCACATTTTATAGAGAGAAAGTGAGACATAAAGCAATGAACCCATTGCCAAAGTAATCTAGCTAATACCTTAATTTATCCAACAAGCATCTGGGACTGAATTCCAATTTAGGTCTGACAGAATCTACAGCTAATCTCTGAGATTTCATGGAATGTTTGCTAATTTTGATATAACTTTTGGAGATTCAGCAGTTAATTTCTAAAAAGAATCATGAATCTGCCCTTTATATCTCTTGTTATTTATCTCTATTGAGAGGGAATTGCTACAGTTTTGTTATGGTTTATTTCTCAAAGCACACAGCTGCTCCTGTAACTGGCCCAATCGTCAATCTAGACTCAGATCCTTGTCAGAATATGATTTCAAGTTCCCAACTGCCACTACCCAACTCTTACTCAAACTTCAGTGACAAGTAGTTCAAAAGATTTACATAAAAAATATGAAATCCATTCATTCCTCTCAATATTCTGAAAAATGCTATACCTGATAGAACCATATGATCACAGTTATCTCTGAATCAATTGCTCTCTGAACTGTGTTTTAGTATGAGGAATGCTATTAGAAGCAACTATGCAAAACTTACTATTATATTTGGAGTGGAATTAGCTGACGCCTCTCATTTCAAACCATGCTTTATAGTCATTGATATACACGGTGCTTTAGGAGACATCTGGGAAAAAAGAGATCATTGATCAGGATTGGGGTTTGCCTATGAGCAATCATATCTGGTAGAATCACGGTGGGGATGCAGAAGGCAACAGAAAGCAGACTGCAGAAGGATGACAAGGAGGAAGGAGCCAGATAGTGTTTCAGAGGCTCATTGTGATACCTGTTGTTGGAATCAGCCATGATCTGGCTAGCTTGACATCAAGGTCTTGATAGCAAGGGATTGACTTGGTTGAAATTGGCATCGTGAATGTAGCTCACCTTTGTGTAGCCCATGATAGAGCCCTGACTTAGCTAGGGTCAGCTCTGAGCAACTGTCAGAACAGCTTTCTAAATAAAAAGATGGAGGATTAGAAATATTTGTGGGGAAAAAGAAGACCATCTCTGCAGGGGATGAAATTCCAGAGCCGAAGACCTGGAACAGCTAAGATTCTTTAACATAAATATGATGGAATTGTATGCCTGAGTTGGCTAATGGGGAGACATTTAAGTTACATAGATGTATTTGCATATTGTTCACTTCAGCACACCATTTTCTATTATAGGAAATTCGTGGGGAAAACTTTATGCTAGGTTTTAATTCCAAAAGAAGCCTGCTTCTTCCAAAGATTCTCAGATAGTGTGTGGGGGTGGGGGTGGGGGAGGTATCTGTGTGTATTGATCCCGGATTAGTAAAACTGACTTTCTGGTGTACATGTAATTCTATGAATTTTAACATGTATAAACTTATGGATTCACCCCGATAGTCAGGATACTATCAGAATTGATTTATCCCCTCAAACCACTCCCTCATACTACCATTTCATGTTCACAGCCTCCCTCCATCTCCAGCTCATTAATAACTATGGAACTGCTCTCTGACAGCATAATTTTGCTTTTTTAGCATGTCATAGAAATGGAATCATACAGTATGTGGTCTTTTAAGACTTACTTCTTCTACTCAATATGAGGACTTTGAGATTCATCCAGGTTATTGCATTTTCATCACTGAGTAGTATTTCATTGCATGGATAGATCACCCTTTATACATTCGCCCACTGAAGGACGTTTGGGTGGTCTTTAGTTTTTGACAATTATTACTAGAGATGCTATAAATATTTGTGCACAAGTTCCCATGTGAGCATAAGATTTCATTTTTCTAAGATAAATACCTATGAAGGGTATTGGTAGATAATGAGGTAAGGGTATGTTTAAGTTTATAAACTGACAAAACTGGTTCTGATGTTGTGATTTGTAATTAGAGACATGTATTTGGTCTTTAAACCCTTTTCTGGCACTGATACCGTAAAACCCTTGGAATTTCCTAAGTGACACAAACTATGAAGGTATCTTTTGTTATGTTAGTGAAAAGAGGTCTACAAAGCACCTAAGGATGGGGACAGGTTCCCAGGGGTGCCAAACTTGTGATTAGAGGGCTGGAACTTCTAGTTCTATCTTCTAACTTCTGGGGAGGGGATTGAGGCTAAAGGTTTAATTCAATCACCAAAAGCCAATGATCTAAATAATTATGCCTATTTGATGCAGCTTCCATAAAAGTCCAAAGGAGGGGGTTTTAGAGAGCTTCCAGGTTGGTGAACACATGAGGTGCTGGGAGAGTGGTGTATCTGGAGCAATCACGAGAGTTCCATACCCTTTCCCTATACCTTGCCGTATGCATTTTTTCCATCTGGCTGAACCTAAGTCATATCTTTTTAGGTTAACCTGGTAATCTAGTAAGTAAAGTGTTTCCCTAAATCCTGTGAGCTACTCTAGCAAGTTAATCAAACTCGAGGAGAGGGTTGTTGGAATCTCAGATTGATACTCAGCTGGTCAGAAGTACAGGTAATTTTTTAAAATTTACAATTCCCTGATGACATACAATGTGGAGCATCTTGCCATGTGATTCTTTGTCATCTGCATATCGTCTTTCATGGGGTGTCTGTTAAGGTCTTTGGCGCATTTTTAATGGGATTTTTTATTTTCTTATTTTTGAGTGTTAGAAATTCTTTGTATGATTCAACTTTTATCAGAGGCATCTTTTATATCTATTTTCTTCTATTTTGGGTTGTCTTCCAATTCTCTTGATACTATCTTTCACAGAGCAGAACGTTTTAATTTTAATGAAATTTATCAAGTATTTCTTTCATGGATAGCACCCTTGGTATTATCTAAAAAATCACTGCAACATCCAAGATTATCTAAATTTTCTCTTATGCTCTCTTCTAGGAGTTTTACAATTTTGTGTTTTACATCCAGGTCTCTGATCCATTGTAAGTTAATTTCTATAAAGGATGTAAGGTTTGTCTCTAGATTCTGTTCTTTTGCATGTGGAGGTCTGGTTTTCCAACACCATCTGTTGAAGAGACTATCTTGGCTGCATTGCATTGCCTTTGTTCCTTTTTTTAATTAAAAAAAAATTTTTAACGTTTATTTATTTTTGAGACAGAAAGATACAGAGCACAAGCTGGGGAGGGGCAGAATGAGAGGGAGACACAGAATCTGAAACAGGATCCAGGCTCTGAGCTGTCAGCACAGAGCCTGATGTGGGGCTTGAACCCACAGACTGCAAGATCATGACCTGAGCCGAAGTTGGACTCTTAACCAACTGAGCCACCCAGGCATCCCTGCCTTTGCTCCTTATGTCAAAGATCAGTTGACTATATTTATGTGGGTCTATTTCTGGGCTGTCTATCCTATCTCATTAATCTATCTGTATATTCTTTGATCGATACCACACTGTCTTTATTACTGTAGCTCTGTAGTAAATCTTAACGTGAAATAGTGTCAGTCCTCCAAGTTTATTCTTCTTCAACACTGTGCTGACCTATTTTCAACTTAGTTTTTCTTCTTTCTTTTGAGTCCTGAAAGTTCTTTAACATTTTTAATGTAAATCTTTTGCCAGATAAATGATTTCCAAATAATTTCCCCTGGTATATATTTTTCTCTTTTCTAGTCATACTTTTGGTGTCATATCTAAAAACTCTTTGTCTATCTCAAGGTCATGAAGATTTTTTTTCTGTAGGTTTGTCTCAAAATACAAGACTAACTCATGAGGATGAAATCATTTAGACTATTGCTCTGACTGCATATTTGGTAGATACAACTAGATGAAAGATGGTGTCTTTTAATATAGTTAGGTTAATGTATTCTGGTGCCTCTTTTTGTTCTGAATATGTTTAAATCATTAAATAACAGATTTTGAAATAAAGTTATTCAATTCTTCTCATGCTATGAGACTGGAAATTAATTTATTATATTTTGTGTGGGCATAATTTTATATATATGCTGTAAATTGCCTTCATGCATCTATAAATATTTGAGTAGCAACTACATAAGAGGGACTGTGTAGGATATCAGTGATTAAAATCACAATAAAATACTTCCCCTCATGGAATGCACGTTTTTGTGATAATAGAGAAAATATAGGGATAACATGCTATGATATATATCATATAGCGTATAGATCATAATATACAGACCTAGGTCATATCATATATATTTAGTATCCATATATTCAATTTATACTGACTCAAGGGGAAAAAGACAAATAACAATTTAAATATTATGAGTAACTCTTTTTGCCATTTTACTTAATGAACCTATACCCCTAAATCCTTTTGAGATGGGAGCTGTGAATGAGATATTTCTTCCATAAATCTCATTTCCAAATGAATCTGCTGGTGCAAGCATCTCCTGAGGTAACATGAGCCCAAGATTAGAAGCCAATATATTTCATGCAATATGGCTTTTTAAGGCTAGGTAGAGACCTTATTTTTTGGCCAAATTTCTTAGGAATTTTCACTGATGTATTTTGATCATAGTCATTTTTTTTTTACATACTAGAGATGCAATTCTCATGTACTCTCTAACTCTGTGATTTTAAGTTATATGTAAAGTATCACTATTTTAATAAGGATTATGGATACACATCACTAAAATATGTTATTTACTATTTTAATATAAACACTACTTTGACACTTTTCATTATTGTCAAAGTGATTAAACAAGTCCATTTTCATTCTAGAAATATTTGTGATTGTGGACACAAGTATTTATGATAGAATAGAAAACAAATTTGAAGGCATTCAAGATACTACAAAGTAGAGATAAGGTGTAAAGTAATTGTGTTAAAATATAGAGAAACAAGTATGTAGTAGAGGATCTTTCACAATTGTGAAATGCTCTTAAAACCATTTAGAGCTTCCTAATACCGAAATCAAGAAACCTATTAGCTATGTGACACAATGCTTACAAACAGGGTAATATTTGCAGTGGGGTGCAAACAGATTTAAGACACATTACTCCCAAGTGTTTTCATAAAGGGTTACTAAAAACATTGGAAGAAATATGTTAGGCAAATGCAAGGCTTCACATTATGGTAATGCAGAGTTGACTTGTGAAATCTTAGGCTATTGTTTATAATCAAAGTACCACATTGACAGCTTAGTTTTAGTTTGTAGAAACAGTTATGCAATTACAGACATTTCAAAGTGCTATAAGAGTATGTCTTCTTCTAAGATGGTAATTATTGCTGTGACCAAAAAAAGTTTACAATATAATTTGTTTTATAGCTGCCTTAGACTGTGCAGATGCAAACCTGAATTTGGTATATTTATGAATGAGCCCACAATCCAAGTTAATTTTGTCCATTTATTAATATTTTCCTGTGTAAGTAAAAGAGGATAGAACTGTAAAGGGAGGAAAGTAGAAATAAAGTATTTCCAGTGACAACCTATGTGAGGGAAGATGGAGTAGCCTAAGAAACCAAGCCTTAAGAATAAACTCTTGGTGGGGTGCCTAGTTGGCTCAGTGGTTGAGCAAGTGACTGACTGACTTCTGCTCAGTCAGGTCATGATCCCAGGGATGGATCGAGCCCTGCTTCAAGCCCCAAGTAGAGCTCTGCAACCAGTCCCACATCAGGCTCTGCATGGAGTGTGGAGGCTGCTTGGGATTCTCGCTCTCCCCTCTCCTCCTCTCCCCTACTTGTGCTATGTCTAAAAATGATTGATGATGATGATAAAAGAATTTTAAAACAAGAAAATTCTTGGTATATTTTCCTACCTTCTATTGTTGCTCCCCCCACTAACAGTTTATCCCCTCTTAATATTATGTAATGGTTGAGTCAATTTTTATGAATGATAAGTCTATTGCCTTCCATGAGAGAAGAATACTGCCACTGGATCAATTTGATGAACTTATCATTAGGAGGTTGTAGTTGATTCTCATTATTGCCAGATTCACAATTATGACTTGGACCACTTGCTAAAATTAATCTGTAACCTCAAAATCAAATAGTCAAGCATTTGATAGTCATTTGAGTATATGAGTAGAGTGTTAAAAATTTGAGTTGTCCAACATGCGTGTTTCCACCCAAGGTTGAACAATGTGGCCCATGCTTTCTTGTTTCAGCAGTATTCTCATAAACACGTATCTTTTTTGTGCTCTGTTTGTGCCGCATTTTTGCACTTTTTGCTGGTGATTTTCTTTCTGTATAAAATGGCCCACAAGCATCGTGCTAAAATGCTGTCTAGTGTTCCTAACTCCAAGACAGCTCTGCTGTGCCTTATAGAGGAAATGTTAGAAGGGCTTCATTCAGACATGAGTTATAATGCTATTGGCCAGGAGTTCAATGTTAATTAATCAACAATATGTATTCAATAATCTGACTTTAAACAGAAATGCACACTTAAAAAGAAGTTATATAGGTATATCAGATGATGAAAATGTTATGACCAAAGGCTCACAGGAACGTAACACCATATTTTCCTTGGAGCAATGATTTAGTATTTGCTAATTCAGTGTGTCTGGCAACTTTACAATACCATGAAGAACAAGATTCAATTGAATATTATATGCAATTGTACAATTTTCTCAGATAAAAAATATTCTAAAATAATCTTCATTAGTGATTCTACTGAAAAAATTATTTAATTGATTCTAGTTATGCAGAGCTTAATTTAAATCTTTATTCAAGCATATAAGTAATCTATCCAACTGGAACATAAATATACTTCTACCTAAAAGGATGATATTGTCAAACTAAAAATTAGAGTTTAAAAGTTGAATAATTTCTGGCAGAAAGAAAGCATATACATGCCCTCATGATTATTATTACTACTTTTTCCTTTTTCATAAAAACATAAGATATGTGGTAAAATTTGTACAACAGTCATTTTAAAATGCATATACCTTTTGGAGCATCTGGGTGGTTCAGTAGGTTAAGCATCTGACTTCAGTTCTGGTCATGATCTCACAGTTTATGGGTTTGAGCCTGCATTATTAGGCTCTGTGCTGACAGCTCGGAGCCCAGGGCCTGCGTCAGATTCTGTGTCTCCCTCTCTTTCTTCCCCTCCCCCACTTGCAATCTTCTCTCTCTCAAAAATAAACATTTAAAAAACACACACACAGGGGCGCCTGAGTGGCTCAGTCAGTTAAGCATCTGACTTCAGCTCAGGTCATGATCTCTCAGTTCGAGGGCTTGTGCCCTGTGTCAGGCTCTGTGCTGACACCTGGGAGCCTGGAACCTGCTTCAGATTCTGTGTCTCCCTCTCACTCTCTGCCCCTCCCCTGCTCGCACTCCGTATTTCTCTTCTCTCAAAAATAAATATTAAAAAAATAGATATACTTTTAAAATTTAGGGGCGCCTGGGTGGCTTAGTCGGTTAAGCGTCCGACTTTCGCTTAGGTCATGATCTCGCGGTTCGTGGGTTGGAGCCCCGCGTCGGGCTCTGTGCTGACTGCCAGCTCAGAGCCTGGAGCCTGTTTCAGTCTGTGACTCCCTCTCTCTCTGACTCTCCTCGGCTCATGCTGTCTCTCTATCTCTCTCCTAGAAATAAATAAAACATTAAAAAATTTTTTAAAAAATTTAATTTCCATTCATTTCCACATTATTTGATGCCGCTGTTGATCATCCTATGAACTAGGTCCTATTGATTCAGAAACAAGCAAACAAAACAAAACAAAACCAAAAACAAACAAATGAAAAAAGACAAGGTCAGTGCCCTCTCAGGGGTCATAATCATGTGTGTGTGTGTGTGTATGTGTGTGTGTGTGTGAGGATCAGTGATGAGTAAATTTAGCTAGAGTTTACACAAGGAAGGGAGTTATATACTCTGCTCAAATCACAGAAGAATTCATACAACAGATTCTTGAGCTAGCCTTGAAGGATTTTGTCAGTAGGGTATGAGAGTAGAACAAAATATATGTAAAGATAAATGAGTATGGAGTATTGAAGTCACTGTATATAGCTGTACTCAACAGTTGGAAATAGAGTTTCGGCAAAGTCTGCCCCAAAGCAAGGAAGAATAACTGTTTGTTTCAGCTTGCTTCCATGAGCTTCTATTGTCACCTGCCTAGCAGGTGGCATTGATATTATAGATAAGTTTACCTGTGGAAACACCTTACAGGGTAGCCTGAGTGTAGCAGACAAGGGAGGTGTTCTTGGTTTTTGTAAGGAGCTCGGATATAAATATAATGCTTTCAGCAATGAACAAATTGCCAAGTAGTTTCCAACCAGGTGGCAGAAAGGAAAAGTAGGGGTTATAGATAAGAGGATTAGAACTGGCAAAAAGAGAGGGGGAAAAGCACATACTACACTAGACATAGGCAGACTGTCATAAAATGAAAGAAGAAATTTAACAATTAATCATTTACTTTTGCCTCCAGAACTGTACAGTTTTCAGTTATATTATTTACTCAACTCAAAGGTATCATGTTGTTCAACAAAAGAAAGAAATGAGTGTCAAAGAGTTGTATGACCTGCTCTAGGTCACATAGCTAAAAATGATTAAGACTAAATTCTAAATCTTTAAATTTCTCACATTGCAATATATGAGACTACTTTCTTCCCTTACTTATAAACCTCTTCCTAATCACTCAGCCTGCTTAGTCTCTTCTGGTATCCTTTAAATTTTCATGATTTCTTCTTTAACCCAAAGAATATTACCAGGTGCTTCCCCCTTGCCTTTTTTTTTTTTTGACATGGCCTAGAACAAATTTCCCCCCTCATTGAAATATATTCTGAAGATGCAGTTTTGAATTTTAACTCTGGAATCAGAAAACAATTCCTTTGCACGTGTTTGTATGTATATTTGCATGTATATATATTTGCATATATATTTACATATACAGATAGTTTTATGTGCTTATATTCGTGCATAATGCATCTTGCTCCAAACATGATATAAAATTGTTAATAAAAATAACAGGGGTGCCTGGGTGGCTCAGTCACTTAAGCAACCGACTCTTAATTTTGGCTCAGGTCATGTCCTCAAGGTTCATGAGTTCCAGTCTCATATGAGGTTCTACACTGACAGTGTGGAGCCTGCTTGGGATTCTCTCTGCTCTCTTTCTGCCTCTCTCCTGCTCGCTCGCTCACTCTCTCTCCCTCTCTCTCAAAATAAATAAACTTAAAAAATTCTTTATAAAAAATAACAATAAAGCAAGTTATTAAGTTATTTAAATATTTGAGGAGTACTTCTCATTCAAAAGGGAAATCTGTCATATAGATGTAAAAATGCTTCTTCTTGGTACCTCAATAAAATAATAGTAATGGGCCAGAAGTGCATAGATTCATAATCATGAGTAAAGCAGGAAGAGAATCAGCAGTGAATGAGGAATTTCAATGAATATTTTTGAAGATGAAAGCAGACAAATGAGGGTTGAGGGAAAGAGGAGAGCCATGGACACAGCCTAGAATACACAAAGAAGGAAACAGAAAATCATTTGGGGAGACATATTTAACTATAGGGATTCTAGAAGGAGAGAGTAACAACAACAAACAGAAAAAAGGACCTTATTAAGGAAACAATAAAAGCAGGAAATTAATCTCAATTTTGAAGAGAACTATCAAAGTCCAATCAAGAGGAATGAAAATTACTCATACCTAAATATATCACTGTGAAATTTTAGAAAATGAAAGATAAAAAGGAGATGAGAAGATAGGGAAACAGGGAGGAAGAGAGGGGAGGGAAGAAGGTGAGGTGGGAGAGAGAAAAAAAGAGAATGAAATTACAATACTAAAATATTATATGGGTTAGATAGTATGTCCAAGGTATTGGAAGAACTAAATAATTTGATAAAATCAGACAGGAAAAAAGATGGCTGGAAATGTCTAAATAAAAATTAAATGCATACAGGGCACAGGGGTGGCTCAGCTGGTTAAGCGTCCAACTTTGGCTCAGGTCATAATCTTATGGTTCGCGAGTTCGAGTCCCATATGGGGCTCTGTGTTGACAGCCCAGAGCCTGGAGACTGCTTTGGACTCTGTGTCTCCCTCTCTCTCTGCCCCTCCCCTGCTCACGTACTCTCTCTCTCTCTCAAGAATAAACAAATATTAAAAATTTAAAAAAAATTAAATGCTATACAAGAGAAAATTTCATCTCAGCACACTATTTGACTCTGTAGCAAAATATAATTGGAAATTTATAATAAAAATTTTTTATTGATATTCAACTTGTAAAGTTAATTTGGAGACAAAACAGAAAATATAATTTCAGAATAAGTATAAAAATACAGATAATAAAAATTGGGAGAATAAATAGAGAAATAAAGACCCAAGATGTGCTAATTTGCTTGTCTTGTACAGTGGGGAGGCAAGAAACACACAGTAATATTAGCACTCTCTTACAAAACTGAAGAAATAGAGACATTTAAGTAACCTAAATATATCAGTCCTCTTTCCGTTGGAGGTGGGATGAACCTCATGGGAATGAATATCTAGGCAGGGGGATTTTAGATATTGAGGCATAGACAAGATAGTATTCCTTTCAACTGAATATTGTCACTTGACTCAATATTCATTCTACCCCTTTCAGTAGGGGTGGTCTTAAGCAGAATGTGAACCTAAGACTTGACCCTATCCACAGGCAAGGACTCTGATTAATCTAAGCCAATTAATTCAATTCTTTTCATTCCTTTCCCCTTGATACTGTTTGCTTCAGGAACCGAGGTTAAAGTTAGTCAATACAAATCAATCTCCTCATGAAAATACCTGGAAGAGGAATAGATGTAACACTGGTCGAATTAAGTTGAAGAAACATCTTATCATATGCTTCACGGAATATAGGAAGGAAAGCAATACTGGGTTGCTGCTGGCAACCACCTTGTGACTATGAGAGAAGCAAAGGGCAGAGCCAAGAGAATTGCAGAGAAACATAGTTTTGCTCAAAATGTACATGAAATCTGCACCTCTCCTGTTTTTGCAGATATATAAAACCATCAAATCTTGTATTGTTAGTAAATTTGGATTTAGGTTTCTACTAACTGTAGCTGAAAGTACCCTAATAGAGCCAGCACCCCAGCTGTAAGCCAGCCCGAGGAGCATCATGGGTGTGATCTGAAGAGTCAATCTTTTTCTTTCTTAACCCCCTTCTTTAGACACAATGGCATCATGTAAGGGGTAATCATAGCTCTTTTTCTCCCTGGATTCTTATAGGCACAATGATGAGGGTAATGATTCAATAAACTCTAACAGGTATTATCTAAAACATTAAAACTATCTCTAAACTCTGTGCTATGCAACCCTAAATAGATAATGTACTAAATCTTAACCAACTCCCTAAAGATACACCACAAATAACTTTGTGAGGATGCTACAAGTATTTTGTTGGTGTGATTTATTCAAGGTATGAATGAAATGCTGGAGAAACCATGCAGGTTACCCTAACAAAATTAAGGGGAAAGACACCTCTCTATCACCGGAATAAAAATGCAAAAAAACCCCCAAAACCCTGAAGCATTGGAGGTTAGAGTTAATGACCAAGGATGCCAGCAGATAGTTCAACTTTTCCTCAGTTAGTTCATAACATGCATGATTATCCATTAAAAATTATCTCTGGTAAATGAGTCTGAAATGATATGGATAGCCCACAATAAATGGTCACCTTTAATTATATTCAAATGGATGCTTTGCCTGATAGATTTCTGTCACATTAATAAATATTGCAGAAACAACACATTCATCATACCAAATTAGAGACAACGTTTTTTTTATAATTTCATCAACTGATTTCTAGATGACAGTGTGGAGTAGGGGAAAGGTATATTCACCAGTAAGAGGTAAACAGCTTAGTGGTATGCCTTGACAGAGGGGAATGCAACCAGAATTTATTTCCCTTTTATCTTTTTAGTTTAAATGAATTATGTGCCAGGCCAAAAAAAGTAAGTCATGGTGGACCGGAAGAGATCAACGGGAGAGAGCTGGACATGAGTACTCTAAGGACAGATATTGATACCACCAACCTGATCTAGGGTTTGTGGGAGGAACTAATTAGATACAAGTTTTCTAACCAAGGCTTGTTGTCAGTGAAAAATAGTAGGAATGTTCTCATGAAGAGTAGAGGTATGGTGATACAAGTGAGTTAGAACTCTAAATCAGAGAGAGAGAAGGGGATTAGTGCTCCCAGTTGATGAGATGACAGATTCAAAACCACTCCATTACAGCACTTTGGGAGCTGCTTTGCCACCTGGGGAGGAGCTAGTTGTTTGTAAAACCCATAACGGTTGCAACTCAAGTGTATCATAGTATGAGGTCTTATATGAAAAGGATTGTTTTTCAGAAGCTACCTCGACAGTAGGAAACGAGTTCTGTGTGTCAAGAGGATGTACATTCCCACAAGGGATAGTTTTGATTGGACAGATATCATCTCACTTACACGCAATGCATACTTCCAGCTAAAGGCTGGCTGCCAGTGAGTTCCTGAGTTACCTCATACCCTGGGAAGGATTTTGGTTCTCAGGGATGCTGTTTCACTGTTTCAAGAATCAATGAAATCACCAGACCAAGTGGAGCTGAATATGCTTCACATGGTAACTCTACTACTCTTTGTTACTCCACGTTCATTGTCTTGTATTCTGCCTTTTAGTGCAGTGGTTCTCCAAGTGTGGTGCTCAGACCACCACCACCACCATCACCATCACCATCTAATGGTTTTTCTAGAAATATAAATTCTTTAACTCCACTCCAGCTAAAACCAGAAATTCTAGGTGTCAAGTCCAGCAATCTGTTTTTAAATAAGACTTCCAGATGACTCAAATACACACTGAGATTTGAGAAACTCTTAGAATGTTGGGTTTTAATCCATAACTTTTCATGTATATATTTTCCTCCAGTGCTTATTGCTATCTTTATTGGAACTGCAGCTTGTATCCATTCTCTAAAATACCATTGTCCAGGTAAATCAACCAAATTCAAAGTCAGTGCTCCTTGTGGAAGATTGAATAGCAATCAGCCATACTTTGTTTTAAATGCTACATGATAGGGGTGCTTGGGTGGCTCAGTCGTTTAAGCAGCTGACTTTGCCTCAGATCATGATCTCATGGTTCACGAGTTAGAGCTCCACAGTTCATGAGTTCGAGCCCCATGTTGGGCTCTGTGTTGACAGCTCAGAGCCCGGAGCCTGCTTCAAACTCTGCATCCCTCTCTGCCCCTCCCCCGCTTATACTCTGTTGCTCTCAAAAATAATAAGCATTTAAAAAATTTTATATGCTACAGGATACACACAAGGAACTTTTTATTAAAAATCTAGATCTCTGTCAACTTCTTGTTCCCCACAGAACTGACACATTTGATGGGAGTGGTCTAATCCTATTTGTAGTTTTAAGCCAACTACCTAACCATTGACCCATAAGTACAAGGAATAAATAGTCAATAATTTTCCTAGTAGTCATTATAAGCCTTTTTTCCTTATTTCCACCTACATCCAGTCAACTTCTCGTCTTGTCCTGGTTATTAGCTTCAGCCCAATTTCTTTACTACTCACTCTTAACTAGTCTTGGCATTTGAAAATGGTCTCTCTGACACTTGGTCTCCTTTATACCTTAGATTCCAGTTTTGTCAGCTTTCCTCACTTAAGGGAACTTCTGGTGGTATGCCTGTGTATTGGCTGCAAGGTGTTTGGCTGTAAGAAATATAATGTCCCCCACACAGTGGCATCAGTGATAAATATCTATTTATATTGCATAAGAATTAGCTCACGAACAAGAAATCAGAAGGTAGTTTCAGGAGATTGGTCCATCAGCTCAGCACAGACAGGTATGCTCAGCTCACCATGATCTCTTGTCCTCTCTCAGAATTACAAATTGGCTGTTAATCTGAACATCTTCAATGGGTAATATTCCAAATAGGAAGAAAGAAGGAGGACATAAAGAGGGAACTCCTCATATGCTTCTATCACATCCTTTTATTTTATTGTGGAGGAAATAAATTCTGGAAATTTCTGAGCAAGGTTTCTCTTAGGTCACCTCAGTCAGAACTGAGTTACATAATCAACTTTGGTCTAAAGGAACCTGGAAAATGGCTGCACTGTTGCTCTCTTCCTCTCATCTTGTATGATGAAAGGCACATAGTGGGAAAGGGGTGGAAATGGTGTTTACATCCTGCCTTATTTAGGCCTTTAGCAGTTTGATCAAGTCTTCAAGGGGGTAAGGGCGGGAGGGAAATGACACTTTAGTGGAAAGAAAGGAAGAAAGAAAAGAGAAGAAAAGAAAAGAGAAGAAAAGTAGGGAGGGAGAGCAAGACAAGGATGGTCAATTTGACATTTCAAAAGTCATCAAGACATAAAGACCTAAAATTGCATTTTTAGTTTTAAAGCTGTGTTGGGTATTTTCAGTATTCTCTAATGCCTTACATTTGCTTAATGCTTTATAATTTAAAATCATTTCTATTCCTTTTTTTGTTTTATTTTTGAGAGAGAGAGAACAAGCACAAGTCGGGGAGGGACAGAGAGAGGTAGAGAGAGAGAGGAGCTTAAGCAGTCTCCATGCCCAGCACAGAGCTGTTGCAGGGCTCGATCTCATGACTGTGAGATCATGAACTGAGCTGAAATCAAGAGTTGGATGTTTAACTTAATGAGCTATCCAGGTTCCTCTCTTTTCCATTTTTATTTTGATAATATTAACAATCTGCAAAGCATATAGTATTATTCACACATCATAAATGATTGAGTAATATTTAAAAGAGGTTCTTTAACATGCCCTAGGCTTAGCAGAGTTGAATCTTGGATCTAAGCCCAGGGGAGTATTTATTACCAAATATGATTGAAAAACAAAACTTAATTTTGTCCACTTATAAAACATCCTAAAAGCTGTCAGTGGAAATATGAATATTTGTCCTTGTGAGGTACTTTGCAATCACCACTTTATTGTACCCCAGGAAAATGGCAGTCACTTAGCTCATTTATCACGATGATCACAACTTCCTAGACTTTTCAAAAGGTAAGAAGATGGAGAGCATTCATGGATTGGAAGAATAAATATAGTTAAAATGTCATTACTACCCAAAGCTATCTACACATTCAATGCAATCCCAATCAAAATTGCACCAGCACACTTCTCAAAACTAGAACAAACTATTCTAAAATTTGTATGGAACCACAAAAGACCCTGAATAGCCAAAGTAAAATTGAAGAATAAAACCAAAACGGGAGGTATCACCATCCAGACTTTAGCCTCTACTACAAAGCTGTCATCATCAAGACAGTATGGTATTGGCACAAAAACAGACACAGAGACCAATAGAACAGAATCGAGAACTCAGAAGTGGACCCAAAAGCATACAGCCAACTAATCTTTGACAAAGCAGGAAAGAGCATCCAATGGAAAAAAGACAGCCTCTTTAACAGATGGTGCTGGGAGAACTGGACAGCAACGTGCAGAAGAATGAAGCTAGATCATTTTCTCACACCATGCACAAAAATAAACTCAAAGTGGATAAAGGACCTGAACGTGAGACAGGAAACCATTAAAACCCTAGAGGAGAAAGCAGGAAGCAACCTCCTTGACCTTCACCGCAGCAATTTCTTGACACATCTCCAAAAGCAAAAGAATTAAGAGTAAAAATAAACTATTGGGACCTCATCAAGATAAAAAGCTTCTGCATGGCAAAGGAAACAACCCATAAAACTAATAGGCAACTGAGGGAATGGGAAAAGATAGTTGCAAATGACATATCAGATAAAGGGTTAATATCCAAAATCTATAAGGAACTCACCAAACTCCACACCCAAAAAACAAACAACGCAGTGAAGAAATGGGTAGAAGACATGAACAGACACTTCTCCAAAGAGGACATCCAGATGGCCAACAGACACATGAAACGATGCTCAGCATCCCTCTTCATCAGGGAAATACAAATCAAAACCACACTGAGATACCACCTCACAACAGTTAGAATGGCTAAAATGAGCAAATCAGAGGACTCTAGATGCTGGCAAGGATGTGGAGAAACGGGCACTCTCCTACACTGTTGGTGGGAATGTAAACTGGTGCAGCCCTCTGGAAAACAGTGTGGAGGTTCCTCAAAAAATTAACAATAGAACTCCCCTATGACCCAGCAATAGCACTGCTAGGAATTTACCCAAGGGATATAGGAGTGCTGATGCATAGGAGCACATGTACCCCAATGTTCATAGCAACACTCTCAACAATAGCCAAAACATGGAAGGAGCCTAAGTGTCCATCAACTGACGAATGGATCAAGAAGATGTGGTTTATCTATACGATTGGAATACTACATGGCAATGAGAAAGAATGAAATCTGGCCACGTGTAGCCACATGGATGGACCTTGAGGGTGTTATGCTGAGCGAAATAAGTCAGGCAGAGAAGGACAAATACCATATGTTTGCATGCATAGGATTGGGAGGAACTTAATGGAGGACCAAGGGGGAGAAGAAGGGGGGATATAGTGGGGGAGAGGGAGAGAAGCAAACCATGAGAGACTCTTGAATGCTAAGAACAAACTGAGGACTGATGGGTATAGGGGGGAGGGGAAGAGGGGTGATGGGCATGGAGGAGGGGACTTGTGGGGATGAGCACTGGGTGTTATATGGAAACCAACTTGACAATAAACTATTTGTAAAAAAATAAAAAAAAAATAGAAGATGGAGAGCATTAAAACTTAGAGTCCCACAATACCAAAGTTCAGAGACTTTAAATGATGACACATTTTGAAAAGAGAAGTAATTTTAATATTCATTGAAAATAAATGATTAATCAAGAGATGGGAGAAATATACATAGGAGTCTGTCCATGAGAACATATGTGAATTAAATGATGATGATATTAATATCAGATACCATATATTAATTACCTTCTATTTTGTAAGTGCTATGTTAAGAACAGAGCTGGGGTTTGAATGCAGTCGTTTGACTCTAAAGTATACACTTTAAAGCACTGTGCTATGTTAAAATATGCATGTGTCGAAAGTATGTGTATCTGCATGTATATATGTACATCTCTATATTAGTTAAAGCCCTTTCGATTGAAAGTGAAAGAAACCCAGTTCCAACAAGCTGACAGAAAAGAGAATTGGCTGGTAAATAAAACAGGAAACTAATGATATATTGGCTTCAAAAGTCACACTGTTGGGGTGCCTGGGTAGCTCAGTCAGTTAAGCATCCAACTTTGGCTTCGTTCATGATCTTGTAGTTCATGGGTTTGAGCCCCGCATTGGGCTCTGTGCTGACAGCTCAGAGCCTGGTCTCTGTCTCTCTCTTTCTCAGAAATAAACAAACATTTAAAAAAATTTTTAAAGGGTCACAATCTTTAGGAGCATGATATTTAAAATTGGTGGATTGTGAATCATGGTACTTCCTACCTCTCAGTTATGCTTACCCCTGTGTGTTGGCTCCATTCTCTCTTCATGGCCCCACTTGCTTAACTTATCCTACATCTTTAATCAGTTACTGTTACTATGGAAATGGCATACACTATTAACAATGATAAGGTTTGGACTATGTACCATGAGGGTCCAGGAGCTGACTGCCATAAACAAGTATCCTAAGAAAACTATACAGAATAGATAAGAGTTCCCCAAAGAAATACTGTATAGGAAATAAATAGTTCATCTCCACTGTATTCCACACTTTGGCTATAAAAATATGGATTTCTCCTTTCCCTTCAGATGATTTCAAAATGCCTCCATCTAATATGAAATTAACCCAAATGTAATCACCTCTACTCTAGAGTGGACAATTAAAAGTCATATTTAGTTTTGTCACTAGCTTCGTGTTTATTTATTTTTTTAATTTTAATGTTTTATTTATTTCTAGGAGAGAGAGAGAGAGACAGCATGAGCAGGGGAGGGTCAGAGAGAGAGGAAGTGACAGACTCTGAAACAGGCTCCAGGCTCTGGACTGGCAGTCAGCACAGAGCCCGACGCGGGGCTCGAACCCACGAACCGCGAGATCATGACCTAAGTGAAAGTCGGACGCTTAACCGACTAAGCCACCCAGGCGCCCCACTAGCTTTGTGTTTAAAATCACAAGTTTAGAAGGGCAAAAATTCTTTTGGTCATATCCAAATGTGGATCATCATATTCTTATTCTAAGGTGAAATCATACATTTAACTGCCTTTAACATACCTAAACTGCAATAAGTCATGATAAATACAATGCAAATTCCTCTACAGTAAATGGAAGACATAAGGTAATCACACAGTGATTGTTAGTCTACTTAGTCTGACTTGTCATTCGAGTAAGTTCCCTGGTCAGACAATATGGCCTTCTAAGATCACATGTGCTAGAAGGGGCTTCCAGGTTTCTTGTTGGCCATAATTACAGCTGAGAGGAGGTATACAAAGATTACTTTTTGGATTGCTTTCCCACTGCCTTCTGGTGTCACGGTTATCATTCAGAAGTTGTCTTGAGTAGCTGAACAGTCTTGAGATTTCCTTCACAATAGCAGTCACTCAAAACTCTAATAACCATCAGTCAGATGGCTCAGTGGAAGCTCTATGATTTCACTATAAATAGTGAAAACCTTGGCAGTCTTTTTATCTGGACCCCACATTAAGGATATCTATTCATAGCAACAAGCCTTGATATTCTGCACAGATTTCTATCCAGCCTATATTTGAAATCCCTTTATGTTAGCCTGTCTTCAGGAAAGTTAAATAATAGAGTGGAATGGAATAGCATATGAACCCTAATTTCCAATTGGGTCTGCTTTCCAATGAATGACATTTAAGATAGAAGAGATTAATACCTGACTTTTATGGTGTGTGAGATATTTGAAGAATTCATGTTTCATTCAGTCATCCAAACTTTTCATCACTTTCCTTGGGTCTCAATTTTATATTTATGTTTTTTCCTGCTTTGTTTTTACCAGCTTAAAGAAAGGGAAGAACAATACATCTATTTCATAAGGCACTGGCTTATCTGAACCCGAGTAGTCTTGGATTACTGACTTGAGCAGAAACGGCCTCCCATATACAGATCATATAGTCTTCACACACTGCTTGTGGAAGAGACAACTATGGTAGATTTTCTCTGTTGTAGAACTTTTCAAGACTGTTGAAATATATTGCCACTATGTTGGTACTAATTGTCTTGAAATTGCAATTTTGGTAGGTATATGTTTGGAGGTTTTTATGTTTACAAATGACAGAAACCAAATCACATTTGTTTCAGGATATAATGCAATTTTTGACTCCAATAATTGGGATACGCAGGGTATCCTCAAAATAGCTGGATTTAGGACCTTAATAAATGTCATCAGGCATTTATCAATTTGCCAATGTCTCTCTGTATCTGTCCATTTGAATTTCTCTTGTATGTTGGTGTCTTGCTCTCCTACTACAGATGGAATTCTTCTGTGTCTGGGGGAGATGTCCACTTGTGTAGTAACTTCATATACATGTTGCTTAGCAAGCAAGGAAAATTAATATTTGCTGTCCCTACATTGACAGATCATTACCAATCAGCTGCCTGACTTGACTGAATTACATTCTCACTTTTAGGGCCAATCACTTTAATAAGGAACTAGGATACTGATATTGATTAAGTCTGAATCACTCTGCTTTGGCAAGAACCACCATGTTCCCCAAACTCTTTTCCTTTTGGTGAGGGGTATGGAACTAACTTATGTTTACAAGCTTTCTTTCTGGTTAGATGTGTCTAAGTAACTGAAGTTTGGTCAGTGGAATTTGGGACAGAAACAAAGTCCCTCTCTTCCAAGCCTCATCCACATAAACCCACCAAAATTATTCTCTCTTTCCTCATCTACCAATTGATTAGAGACAATTTTGAAAAAAAAACCACAAGGAAACCTGTATTCCTGAATAATAACGCAGAAGGCCACTCACCAATCAGAAATATCTCCATTGAACTTTTTAGGAGTTTTATTCAGGAACTGTGCATGGTAGCAGCTATTGATGTTTGTGGCAACTAATATAACGTTCTATCTCATGTAGTTGATTGTCAGCTCCTTCAAAACCTTGTGAATTTGGGAAAAGGTGGCTTTCCAAAGGACAAAATGCTAACCAAACTAAAAAAAATATATGTAAATGTCTTATCTGTTTATGAATCTATATATGTACTACAATAGGTCTACACAATCACAGTATATGTGTGTGGAGGTGAGGGGTCGTAGACATACATATGTGTCTCCCAGATCCCTTTTCAAGAAGAACTTGTTGCCCAGTTTGGGGGTCTAGTCAGCAGACAGCCTCCAGCCATCCATTCCTTCAGAGTTTATCTCAACTGCAGAGATTCATCACATCCAAAGTCATGCCCTCCCAGAAGCAGCCCAGATCCAGTGACTGAGCAAGGTAGGGGAAGGAAATCCTCATCATTTTGCCCAGATGCAGGAATTACTATGCTCCAAAGCCCCTTGCCAACTGGCAGAGATTTTGTTGTGTCTGAATCACAAGACTTTTTCTTGAGATTGATCCTAATTTTCCCTCCCTTTTCCTCATAGATACAGAATATTCATAAGCATCCAGAACCTCAAACGTCATCACTACCTGCTTCTGGAGAATTCAGTCTGCAACAGTGTATGTATATATATGTGCATTTATTCTGAATCTGTGTGTATATATATATATTCTAGAGCAACTTCATCTAGGGGAAAAAAATACCTCTTGCTTCTACCATTTATTAAATGAAGACAGGGGCACCTGAGTGGCTCAGTTGGTTAAGTGTCCAACTTCAGCTCAGGTCATGATCTCATGGTTCGTGGGTTCAAGCCCCATGTCAGACTCTGTGCTGACAGTTCAGACCCTGGAGCCTGCTAAGGATTCTGTGTCTCCCTCTCTCTTTGTCCCTCCCCAACTCATGCTTTGTTTCTGACTAAAAAATAAACATTAAAAAATTAATGAAGGTAATAAATTATCTCAAAGGACTGTACTGAGATTGAATTGGTTTAATCCTTGAAAACTTAGAATGATGACTGGCACATATTAAGCACTCAACAAATGTCAGTGATCTGTATATTAGCCATATATGTGCATGTATGTCTTTTGAGAAAGATTTTAGGAATACATGCCTCTTGATTTATGCAGAGCACTTCTCAGAATATAGTAATTATTGCTAAAAGCTGCCTGTTTTCCATGCTTAAAACAGATTACTTACAATACTGCCTCATTTTCATATACAATAGACCCTCTATAATTATTTTTCACTAATATAACCATAACAACTCCAAACATAGTATTTAGCTTTAACAAGCTATTCTTATTGATGCAGTCTCTGCTAAAAATGATTTCTACAAAAGCCTGTAGAAAGCTGTGTTTAAAAAGGAACTCCACATGTCCATACCAGTTTCCCTTCCAACAGTAGTAGTGAAAACAAGGCAGCTACTTCCATTACAATTTGGACATTTTTAAAGCAGGGTTCATTGTAACAGGTGGATACCGATCAGGAGTTTCCTCTTCCCTTCCCTCTGACTCCATTCTCTGCCTTGGAGGGTTTTCTTTTTATCCTTGAAATGTCCGTGAAAATGAAGGTCTAGCAAAATAAGGATCTTTCAAAGGCCTTTTCTATTTTATCATGTTCCTTCTTCAGCCAAAGTCAGGGGACACTTTCTTGGCATTCTCAATGACTTGTGTGCTGTGAGCCAGTTTTTACCTTTTGAATGATTCTCATTCACAGTGGCCAATCTCTGATTCCCATGTCCACTGAAGAGGGAGCCAGGCTATCTTTCGTCTCCCCTTGACTGTGTTCTTCCAGAGAAAGTTTTCTTCCATACGGCTAACTAAAAGTTAGGTCGTGTAAGTATAAAATGGAATAAGCTTGGGGGAGGGGAGAAAAAGATTGAATGATGTATCTTTCAATAATATATTTCTCTGTCCTCAACTTTCAAAGCCCAAGGAGGACTTCTGTATGGCATGTGGCTATAGGAAGGAAGCATTTCAAGAGCTCCCAGAAGCGAATGGGCATAGGGTCAGGAGAGGAATCTCATTTTAAGCTTGCCATCTTTTTGTTAAATGTTCATTATTTGCACCTGGAGACTAATACCGGTATGGCCCTCTCATCCAGGTAGCTGTATGTATCATTACAGTACAAAACAGGAAACTAGAGCCTATATTTTCCTAAAAGAGCATGCTGTGAAGGAGAAAGCCTCTAGTTCCCCATCATCCCCCCTTTGACTAACAGAGATAGTTAATAAATTATTTTGACTATTCATAAAAAAAATCCTATTTTAGAGAAATAATCACCCTTTTCAAAGTTTCAATATTTAAACAATGTATTGTGATTCCTCAGTGGTTTCATTCTTTCACATAAGATCAAAATTCAGGTTTGCTGGTTGTAATGTATATTTTATATATCGCCATTTTTGTGAGATACTTAAGATCAGAGTTCATATCTTATTCATCTTCACATTCTCAGGGGTTAGTATAGAACTCGTAGTAGGGTTCTGCATTGTTGCCTTGACCATAATTGGAGTATTCAAATTGCCTTGATTGTGGTTATATCATTAAAAGTATGTACATGGAAGTTGGCCTTTCTGAAAAGCTAATTAAAAGGTATTTTTGGATAGTAACCTGAATACTGGACCTACTCTTATCTCCCACAGTATACATTACACAAATATATAAACAAACAAAAAACCCCTCATCTCCAAAAGGAAGGTTAAGGATCTTCACTGTTACAATACTCTGTTATTAATAGTAGTAAATAGCATTAGAATGTAATAGTTTTTTCTGGTATATAAACAAATAAGAAGCACATGTAGTCATATTTTTAATAGTTTAAGTTTTATGAGATATCTTATGGTAGTAAAATGATGAATAACTAAAATTCATTTAAAATACCAGCAAAGACGCTTACAGAAAATGTTAAAATATGCATATAGCTTCTATTGAATAATTCATATCTTATAGTAAGTCTCTAGATAATGTAACATTTGAACTGTGTATATTGAAAGTTGACTTGAATGATTGTTTTTGCCTATATAACTGACCAACATCCCATGTGTATATAGATACTGGATTCCCAGAAAACTATGCGGCTTTGAGTTGTATAGGTAGAGAGTTTGAGCCAATTAAATTATTCAAATGTTAAATTTGTTTTGCTAAGAGATAAATTACCATAATTCATTCAGAGAGTTTTGAAAAAATAAAACATGCTGTCACCATTTGCTGATATTTTTTCTCTCCATTAAACCAGTGGAAATGGATCACTACAAAATTCTCACATAGCCTGGCTAAAATAATTTAATTTTTTAAACAGAGTTTTGAACCAAGTTTTCAAAGTTCATAAGTAATGCCCTCATTCAGTTTTCACATGTGGTAAAATGACCCAAATATCATAAATCCATACCTCTAACTCAGAGAATTTTAAAGATAACAATGCCCTGAACTTTTCTGGAAATTCAGGAAGTAGTTTATTATTTTTTTCCAATCTATAAATATTATTTTGTGCCAGCTACTTCTAAGTCACAGGGCTTGTATTAACAATAGCTATAAAGATGAAGCAGGTACATATTTTCCTCTAGGAGGCAAAGATAAAAGAAATGGGACATGTTTTAAAAAGTACCTGTTGTAAACCAGGAATGATGCTCTGTGTTTCCATGTATATTTCCTGCTCATTGATTCTCATAAGATTATGGTGAAGAGTTAGTTTTCTTATTTGACAAATGAGTAAACTGAATAACTAACTTGAACAAGTTTGTGCGTTTGGTAGGTATAAGCCAGGAGCTAACTCCTCGAGTTCTTCCACCTACAACCCCTTCTGTACTATATCTTGTTGCCTGCACTTAAATAGGAGTGATGAAGTAAATAGAATACAGAATAGAAAATGTTAACTGCCAGAAGAGGGGTGCTGATAAAGTAATATGAGAGTTTTACATTTCACATTATAATCTTTGGGCAAGAAAGGAACTTGACTTAATAGTTTAGAATTTAACATCCGTTTCAGCCTCCAATGATTCAAACTCAAGGTGACTTCATTGGAATGGGGTGCTATTTTTAGTGTTGAAGACATTAGGAACCACTAGATAATCACGGTATAATTTTTGAGATTACATTTCATGTTAATACTATGCATTTTTTCATCCATTTAAAAATATTCACTTTTAAAAATTAGCATTCTATGTCCTTCCCTTTGAATAGGTCTTCTAAAAGTCATTTGCAAACCATTACAGCCCATGAAGTATTTACAGAGGCTGGCCTCCTTTCCACAAGATGATGACAACCATAATTACAATTGTGGGTCACAACCTTTCACATATCCCTATAGCTTTAGGGCTTATAAGCCCATAAAGAAGCTCCACATTACCATTTTTATGGTACAAGCCAATCTTTTTACTGTGAGAGTCTCTAGGAGAGCCATAGGTAATCAACTTTTTTCTCCACTATCATTCAGCAACTGGACTTTTATAAGAATGTGAAGGGACTATTCATATCCACAGCTGTAACTGTTACAAACATGTCTCTATTTCTCATTTTCTACTTTTCTCCAAATCACAGAACATTTTTTCCATTGGATATTTACTATAAAACCTACTCTAGGTCAGACTTAGGCAATATGTGGTTACTGGACCTCCACATGTCAAGAATTCTGGAGTGATGGATAATAAGACAAAAGAAGAAGGATATGACTCTGTGTCCTAGTTGGTGTCTGTGAAGAGAAATGCATGTTCACCAAATCTGAGAACAGAGATTTGTGTCTGGCTAAATTAGAACCAGAATAACATAGTGCCATTACAGTCACAAAGGCTCTGACACCCTGAAGGCCCCTTGGGAGACTGTACCCCATGAGGTGGGTGATCTATGAGAACAGGAACACCAGTGGTTTAGACAACATCTGGTGGATGCGGTGGAACATAATGGAAAAATGGTAAGAAAGTGGCAGCAACAAGCAAATTCACATCGTTGGAGAATATTAGTAAATATCCCTTGGGATTTCCCAGAGCTATTAGGAAGAGATAAGAGAGTTGTCAGAGGCTTAAAGTCCTGTGTGAACAGGGAGAGTAGAACATCAATGTTAACGTGAGCTTATTTGCATACTAATAAAGACCTGAGCCAATGATTGATTCCAATTTGTAATTAAGAATTTGTTTTTTTTCTGTAGCATTCATGTTGCCTGCTGTATTATAAACTACCTGAGGGCAGAGAACCTGTTTTATACACTAATATTTTGTCACAAAGTAGACAGTCCTTAAATGTTTGCTAAGCATCATTGTAATAATTCCCAATATTTGAGTTATTCTAAGTCAAATGTTACAGGCAATGGTATAACAATGATAATAACTACAATTCAGTGAACATGGGCTATGTGCTAGAAAATTCCTGTTTTAGGTCTTTACAAATATTAACTAATTCAATCCTCCTAACTAGCTTGGGAAGGAGATACTCTGGTTTTGACTTTTCTTTTGGAGGTCTATTTGCTCTTGACCTTGGGAAAGTTGCTTAATTTCTCTATGCTTAAGTATCACCAAATATTAAAAAGAAAAGAGGGGGTAATACATGTGTTCTAGGATACTTGTGAGAAGTACAGGCTAAGAATTGTGATCTTCACATACTAGATGCCAATGACAATACTCATTTCCATCCTTCTATCCTTTCTCTGGTGTTACCCTGACCTCAGAGAAAATGCCTCTTCTATAAAGTATAAAGGACTATCCAAATGATGTTTACTTAGACATTACCTATATTATCCTTTTTTCTTTTTTGTTACTTAGACATTACCTATATTATCCTTTTTTCTTTTTTGAGGTTGTTTTTTTTTTTTTTTTTTTTTTTTTTTTTTAACAAAATAGCTTTTCAGTTTTTGGTCAAAATGATTCTGCAACACTCTTGCTCCAGATAGCCTCACGTGTGAGTCCTCATTTTCCATCTTTACACAGCCCAGTGTGTTGGAGGTATCAAAGGTCACTGCAGAGAGCTATCCATCATTTTGACACCTTTTATGAGTTTACTGCTCCTGATGGTGATTATAGGAAAGGCTGCTTAAAAGTGATAACTGCCAGAGGCACTTGATGTTTATAGTATTGAGTGACTGAACTATGTCCAAGTTTGGGGTAACAGAAAAAATTTTAAAAAAATTGAAGAATGAAATGAAAAGGAAATAAAATGCAAAGGCAACTCTAAAAAGCATGTCGTGATGGAGAAATATTGAAATACTGATTTCAGGGGAAAAATGAACCTAATTACATCCTATCTCAAAGATGGAGACTCATGGATGTACTTCATCCAAGATGCCAAATGATCCACATGGCCATGAACCCTTGAGCCCACTGTCTGAGTATTTTATGTATATAACATTAAGCACTAGTTCCAAATACCAGTGTCATGACAAAATCAGTGCCTTTCTTGAAGGCATGTTATTATTGCTAAAGTTAATATAACATTTCCACTGATCTCCATTATATAAGGAGTGTGTTTTGCTGTTAAAAAATGTGTTGTGAATATGGCTCAATTATATGCAGGAAAAATAACATTAATTGAGTGCTTAGGATGTGCTATGCTCTGTACGGCACCTTGGCTTTCCCATGTAATCAATACTGTAGTCCAAACTATTGGGGGGATTACTCAACAACATCACATTGATCTGTCCAAGTTCAGATGAAATAAAATATAAAACAGTGGACTAGGGCAGACAAAAAACAAAATATTTTTATTATTGGTACACATTATTGAATAGTGTAGCTTTAGATTTACAGCTAAAAGGGACAGGTGATGCTTCACTTCAATGTGAACAAATGTCTCTCCCAGTCTCTAGATGAGCTGGAAAACTGGGGTATACTCCCAAAAGTATCCCCATTGTGTTTACAACATAAAAGAAACAGACTAGAATGTATGTCTCCTGGAGGAAAGAGGACTCTGGATAGAGAAGGGACTGGTCAGGCTTATTTACTTCTTCCAATATTCTAATCAGATTAGACTCTGTGAGGAAGAATAAGTGAAGAGGCAGAGAGTAGCTGGAAGTGTTTCTCCAGTGATTTCCTTCCATTGAAAATAAAGATCAAGTTTCCTTCTCTCAACGGAAACATGAGAAGGGAGAAAAAGATGCTTCCATCCCCAATGAGCACATTATTATACAGTTAACAACTGAAAAAACAAGGTTAAGATGTTAAGTGGCTTTCTTAGTTTCACAAAACTAGTAAGTGGCAGAAAGAGGCTCGTATTAGGTTTTTCAGCTTCTAAAACTTTACCTGTGACTGCCTGCAAGTAATAAATCATTTAGTATCATCTATTATAGACCACAGAGGAATTCCGAGTTTATATAATCTGTAATGTGCAAATGGTATTTAGATAATTAGAATTAGTAGCATTGTGCAATTAAGACTAAATTATAAGAGTAATGGCATACTCAAGTTTTTATTTTTAATTTTTATTTCCCAGAGTACGTTATACAAGCAGACCAAGTTGAAAGTGGTTTTCTAAGCAGAGAGAAAAGAACTGGTAAGTCATAGAAGCACAAATGATCATGCCATGCTCCAAGAATTGTAACTGCTTCCATAAGGATTTGCCCAAGGGATGCTTGTATGCAGGGTTATGGCAGAGAGTTATAACTGACTAGCTGGTAGAAGATCAAACCAGGATGAACTTTGCAATCTATGCTAAGAATTTTGGAATTTCTTTTGAAGTTCTCAGGAATTCTCAGAGATTTTAAAAAGAATGTTATCTTGCATAATTTACAGTTTAGAAATATCACTTTGGCAGAAATGTGGAGGGAGCATCACAGTAGAATGTGGCTGGGGATAAGGACACCATTCTGGAGTCAATTAAATAATAATAAAAAAGGAAGCTGATGAGGTCCTGTTTCAAGGAAGTGGAAGTAGTTATATAATGATATGGATAGGTTTATAAATTTTATACAAAGAGTATTCAGTTACATTCAGTGAACAATCCAATGTTGGAGGCAGAAGAAGGGAGAGATCTGTTCCTACTGAGATGATAACAATCACCATTGGAAAGGGGAAAATAGGCATTTGGGGATGTAGGATAATGATGTATTCTGTTTGATCATATTGAGTTTAATGGCAAGGGGAGATGTCCGGTAGAAAACTGCACATAGAATCCACAACTCAGAGGAGAAAACTAGGGTTAATCCATCTACAAGTCATTGGAACACAGTGGCAGACATGCAGGTAGATGGGATCAATCAGAGAAAATGATCAAATAATATCTATCTGAGGATAATAACATTTAAAAGGTAGGAGAAGGAAGAAAAGTATATGATTGAAGAATTAGGCACAAGAAATGAAATTTAAGGAGGACCTCACACTATTATGGTAGAAATGAAAGAAGTCAAGAGAAGAATTGACAAATTTCCAGTGAATTTGATGATTAAAAAACCTCTCTGCTGACCTATGTGAGGGTAATTTTTACGGAGTTTTCAGGGCTAAAATAGGTTAGTGTGAATGGATGAGTCAAAGAGAAGTGAGAAAATCTAGAGGAGGAGTAAACCACACTCTTCCAAGGAGCTGAGGTTTAGGATGAAAGACACTCATAAAGAAGTGGTCTCTAAAATAGGAAGAAGTTCAGACATAGATATTTTCATATGTGTGAATTGGGAGTTAAGACATTTTCTGTTGAATTTCATTTTATCTGCAATTAAATCCAGGTCATGTGCTGGAAATGTGGAAGAAGGTAATGGTAGTAGACCTTGTAGAGAGCAGAAAAATAAAACAACTCTTATAAAGAATGGCAGAGGCACTTATAGAAATGCTAAGAGATAGCATTAAGATCAGGAAATTTGAATTGTGACTCTCATTGAGAAAAAAAAGAAATAGTATTAAAAGGGGTAGAAGTGCTAAAACACTCCAAAATCATTGGGTACATATCATAAGAGCAATTTTTAAAGTTTATTTTTTGAAAGAGCCAGAGAGAGAGAGAGAGAGAACGAGCAAATTCAAGGGAGGGGCTGAGAGAGAGAGAATACCCAGCAGGCTCTGCACTGTCTGGAGACTGATCTTGATAAAGAGTTTGACATATGACACAATTTGTCCAATAATACATAAGATGAAATCTGTCTGGTTCAAGAATGAAAGATTTTAGACTTCTTCTGACACCAAAATAGCTAGCAAGGACATATTCACAACCAGGGTTACAGTGTGTGTATAAACTTACATAAAACAAAGCATTTTTTTTTTTTGAAAGAGGTCTTCCATTCCAGGAAAGTTCAGAAACAGTAAATCATAAAAAGCCACCGACTATGTGAGGACAAGCAATAATCTGAATCAGATGTTACAGGTTAAAGCTTTGCAGACTAATGCTTGAGGAGGGAAAAGCAAAAAATCTGAACAAAACAGTCACGTGGTAATGTGTCTCTTTCACTGAAACAAGGCTCTCTAACAATCCTCATGCCAGAAAATAAGAGCTTAGTAAAGATGCTTCTGCTTCAAGCAAAGTTAGGAAGAACTGACCTGAGAGGAGATTTGCAAATGAAAAAAAAAAAAAAAAAAGAAGAGAAGAAATATTTACTGAGCACTATATGCCTGGAACTCTCAAGAATTCTTACACTGTAGTATCATTTGATCCAGATCCAGAATTATAAAATACTCTGACTAGATTCAGAAGAAATCCTACTTTTTCTTTTAAATGAAGATCAATTAAAATATATTACTGAAATATTCAATTTCAACTTTCAGATTCAACACAAAAACTAATAAAAGTGTAATATACCAGAAAGATACATTTATTTTGTCTAAGTGTTGCAAACAAGTTAAAGTTAAAAGTTGGAAAATGAACTATATAGAATTTATATTCAACAGCTTTGCTATGTAACAAATCCAAGAACTTAGTGGCTTAAAACAGCAAACATTCATGCAGCAAAAGAATCCATAGGCCAATGATCAGGGTTGGGCTTAGTTTGGTATTTCTTTTGGTCTGACTAGGCTTGTTTGATGTTGGTTGGGCTTCCTTTTATGCATCTATTTTCAGCTGGTGACCAAAATGGCTGCTGGTCATTATGGTGGCTTGGCAAGGATGGTTGGGATATCTGGGACCTTTCTCTGTGTAGTCTTTCAAACTCCAGCAGCTCACCCTGAGTTAGTTTGATGGCCACTGAATTTCTAGATCAGCAACAGTAGAAACAGCAAAGCTTCTTAAAGTCCAGGCTCAAAGCTAATATAATAGCACTTCTGTTGCATTCTGATGATCAAATGGGTCACAAGACCAGCTGAGATTAGGGTAATTGATTCCATGTCTTCCTGGGACAAGCTATATAATACTGTTGCCAAATTTGTTATCAAGCAGAAAGTTTTAAGATTATTATATAAGTTTTAAGATTATTAGTTATCATTTACAATTTCAATTATGAGTTTTACTTAATATTTATTTTGAAGAGAAATGAGTTCATCAAGCCTATAGATGAACTATTAAAGATGTCAGCTGTATCACATGCATTTACCTAATCCTCTTCCCCATTATGTGTTATCCTTATTTTTTAAGGTATTTCACATTGAGCTATCATTATTTATAACAACAACAAAATAAAATCTTAGCTGAAATGTGAGGACACAACTTTTGAGTGTTGATTAATTCAAAGTTCAAATTCAAATACATATTGATCTTGGGCTATGGTTCAATCACTTTGTAAAATAATGGGGATAAAACATAAATAAAGCGAAAGGGACAAGAAAAATATCTCCATTCAAGGAGCTCATACACAAGAAGAGGGAAAGGCAGTTAAAGATGATGTCTGGGGTGCCTGGGTGGCTCAATTTGCTAAACATCCTACTTTAGTCATCATCTTGCAGTTTGTGAGTTTGAGCCCCCTGTGGGACTCTGTGCTGACAGCTCAGAGCCTGGAGCCTGCTTTGGATTCTGTGTCTCCTTCGCTCTCTGCCCCTCCCACACTCACACTGTCTCTCTCTCTTTCAAAAAAACAAAACAAAACAAACAAACATTTAAAAAAAAAAAAAGATGGTGTCCAATGCCTGAGATAGGGCTCATCAATGGGGAGACAAAAAACTTCATAGAGGAAATGAAGCTTGAGCAGAGCATCAGAAAATGGGAAGTATTTCTAAGAAATCAAGAACTAAGGGAATAAGGAAATGGGAAGGAAATAAAGGGGTATTTCAGACAAGGGAAACCATATATAAAGGCAAATGTATATAAATGAATTTGTTCTTTTCAGAGAACCACCAGTTGTCCACTCCTTACAGATAACCCAGGGTGGGGGTGGGAGAGTGGATAGTAAAGTGATATGACAGGAGATGTCCAGAGATATATGGGGAAGTAGAAGGAAATGCTACTGATAGACGATTTGTAAATACCAAATCTCAGCATCTCATCCCAACCAATAATTTCCTAGAGAGTATTAATCTGTCTTCACTTTGAGTGTGTGTGGTAGGATACACACATATAGACACACACACACACACACACATTTTGACACAGTTATCAGCTATCTATCCAGGTACTATCCTTACAACATAATAGTCATTCTACATGAGAAGTCAGTCATTCACTGGAAATATCACAATCATTTCAGACATTTTTTATTAAGTCTTGGTGAATTAAAATCTTATGGTAATTATATAGCATATACCATTGTACACAATAGAGTGAGATTTGGTTTGAAAACAATCCATGGGTATGTATGATAAGTCAAAGGAACTAAATGAGCAATTATTAATTATGTGCTTATTTGATTTAACAGAACATTTTACAGTATCAGATTCAGTCAGTTATTTCTCTAATTAGTTCCATGATAGACTGACTTCAATCTATTTCTTTTGATTTTCCCAAAATTGATATGTAGACACAACTTCTCTTCTCTGAAAGCAAATGCTTTTAATGATATTATAAAATTATTAATGACTTTACTGTTCATTCCCTTTAATTGAAATTTTAGGATTTGGGAAACACACCAGCATTTTTCTATTATATTTGTTAATAATTAGTGTAATTTAAATGTCTTTTTAAACTGTCAACTACTCTTTAGCATATTTATTTGAAATTGCAAAATAAGTAGAAATCCTCAACTGACAAAAGAATATATTAGTACAGTATATTTGAAATATAGAGCTGTTCATCAGGTTAAGTTGAAGATAGGAAACATTTAAAGTAGGACTCTTTTTATTTTAAAGTATGTATGGGTTTTTGTTTTGTTTTTATGTTATTTTATTTTGTTTGAGAGAGAGAGAGAGAGAACACAAGAGTGAAAGCATGCTGGTGCACATCATTGGGGGAGAGACAGAGTGAGGGAGAGAGAGAAAATCCTAAGCAGGCTCCACACCCAGCATGGAGCCTGATGCAGGCTCCATCTCATGACCTTGAAATCATGACCTAAGCCAAAATTAAGAGTTGAAAGAATATGAAAAGTAGTGCTAAAAACTGACATTGCAAAATTAATTAATTCTGGCTTCTGGCCCAAATAGTTTTGCTTACTTGAGCATACTTATCTATATTTTATGTGCATTTATAAATTAAATAATGAGATATAAGATATAAAGTATACACATTAATAGAGTAGGAATTTCTATACAAGGAAAATAAAACCAGAAAAAACTTCCCATTGATAATTTTATTTAAGTAATCTCTATACGCAACGTGGGGCACAAACCTATGACCCTGAAATCAAGGATAAATAAATTGGTAAAATTTTTAAATATATACTTTTTCTTTGGATTCGAGATTATTGATAATGAAGACTGAATTATATAGAATGTTTTAGTTGCTGTTGACAAATTAATGTGTATCAACTAAGTAATAAATGATGCATATAGCTATTCCAATATTGCAAATCTAAAAAGGACATGAGTAATGTTAATTTCCGTAAACTCTTTGATTATAAAGCAGAAGGCATCACCACAGACATTAAAATAAATATAAGCCAAAGTGCTTTAAGTTGAACCAGATGAAAAACCTGGTGGAAATTGGAGACTTTTGTTTGTATAATGACTCATTATACAAAGGTCTCATTTTTTATTTAAAAGAGAGACTTTAATTCATTAATTGACACATTTCAGTTTAGCACATAATTAACATTTTTGAAGCCTACTTTGTGGAAGGGGTATGGGGTGAATTTCTATATGCTGGAGAGGATGCAGAGACAAATGCAGAGCCCCATACCACTGCTGTAGCTCAGACAACGCAACGTGGACTCAGTTAAAATCAGAGTCGGTGAAAACCAGGTCATTATGCAATATTTTTTTCCTATTCTCAGAAACAAGCTGCCTCTATTTTTCAAGGTGTCAGAATTTCTGACTTCAGCCCCACCCCAGCCAGACACAACTAAACAATACAACAGACCGGGGGTAGGGGGCAGGGTTGGGTGGCTCAGTGGCTCAGTAGCTCAAGCCTCTGACTTCGGCTCACATCATGATCTCATGGGTTTGTGAGTTCGAGCCCAGCATCGGGCTCTCTGCTGTCAGCTCAGATCTTGGAGCCTGCTTCAGATCCTGTGTCTCCCTCTCCCTCTGCCTCTCCCCTGCTCAGGCTCTTCTCTTTCTCTCTCTCAAAAATAACAAGCAATCATAAAATAATACAACAGACTACATTATTTCATAAAATCCTTTAGGACTCACTTTCTAAGTGTATTCATTACAAGACAAGAAGGAAGAGGGAAAAGGTGGTAGAGAGCAAGGGGAAAAGAGAAAGTAGCTACAGTGCCAGCTTGCATTCAGAGCAAGTTTTCATCAAAACTCTTCTTTTTGTGAAGCTTTCCTTAGTCACCTATCTCAAGCCCTCCTCTGCTGCAGGAGCACTTTGTACATATCTGTAATTCTTGTACAATGCCATTGAATCTTATTTTGTGGTCGTTGTTTATTCTTTCCCCTATGATGAGAGTTTGGAGGTGGAGACTGAGGTTAGGTTCTGACCGCAGGTGTAGTAAGTAGTTCAGAGACTGGCATAGGCAGCTGGTGTGGAATGGAATGAAAGTCTGAGTGGAGGTTGTGTGTCCCAATGTTTATCAGCATCCTTCACTGTAGGGGCATTCCCTCTGGTTCCCAGGGAATCTTCTAATTTCTCTCTCATGTGGATATTAGGAATTGTTGCAACACTCTATGCCTGGAAACATCCATTGTCGCGATAAAAAGGAAGTACAAAACATAACCTAACTTTTGGAGACCCATCTTTCTCTCCAGGAAGTCAGACTACTGCTGGGAGCCTTCCACCTGCTTCTCATGCCCTTACCCCTGAGTGTCCATGGCCAGCTATGGTCGTGAAGAGCCACTGGTCACATCTAAATTTTGCTATTGATAGGAAGTTCTAAGCCTAAGGAAATGCATTAAAGTTGGAGTCTGGAGAGCATCTGGATTGTGCAGGAGGCTTTTGCATATATCATCTCTTGTGATTTTTAAAACCACCTTGCACAGTGGGGGGTTGTAACTCCACATATTCACCTTCTCTGATTTCCTCATTTCTTTGATTTTATTTTGTGACTGATCAGCTTGTTTGCTTTCAGTCTGCTAAAATTTCTTCCCCATCCAGCGAAGAGAAACTGATCCCGGTGAGTTCACAGCACAAGGCAAACTTAGAGCCATAAGGCTGATATGTGGCAGAACTCTGATTTGAACTGTTTATAAAGTCAATTCTTACACTACTGCCTCAGAGTTCTGATCCCCATTCTGCTGACAATCACTTTATCTATGTGGGTTTGGATGCAGGGAATGATTTCTCTGCCTGTTCTGTAAAAAGGGGGACGGCAATTAGATGATTTCTAAGGCACTGCTTCTCCAATTTTACATGAACAGAGATCGCCTTGGGATCTTGTTAAAGTGAAATTCTTATTTAGTAGGCCTAGGGTAGGGCCTGAGGCTCTGCATTTCTTGTAAGTTCCTAGGCAATGCTAATGCACCTGGACCATAGACCAATGCACCTTCCAGTAGCAAGGTGGCTTCTTCTGAGAATTTCTGATTCTAGAGAGTGGTCACTATAGAGAGAAGAATAAAACTACCTTCTACCTAATGATCTTCCAAGTAACATTAGGTATACTGTTAGCCTAAAGAACTAAAGGAGAAGAGAGAAGCCAATAAGAAACATTCTAACATGATTGTTGTGTTGATAAGCAGTTCTGCATCCTTAAGAGCAACTGCTATAGGAGGCAAGAAGCTCTCATGCATGTCTTAGAGCTCCCTCAATGAAATTCCAAAGACCATCTGTCTGAGGCACCACTGGGATGACTTTCCATCTGTACTTAGTCTTTCCCTGCTTGGCAATAATCACCCAGCAGCCAAGAAGCTCCACAGTCTTTAAAGACAGACACCCACGCAACTCATCTTCCAGAGATTGATGATAACAGGCAATTGAGCTAATGCTGTACAACACAGCACAGTATAAGGCTATTATTCTAATTCAGAGCAGGATTTGTTTGGTTTGGGGGTAATTGCTGACACTCTGGTCATGGAATGACTGATATTTTTACACATCTGCTAAAAAAAGTAAGTTTCATACGTGTTCCCCTGTTTAAAAAATCCCATCAGCAACATCTATAAATCACTGCATTGCAAGAGAGAAAGGGAGATGGGGTGTGCAGAAGGGAGTTGAAAAGGAAGAACTTGTTATAAACTGCTGTGCCAGCAAGTTCTCTGTTACAACCAAATCAGGGGAGCCATTAGGGCTGGGGTTATAATTAAACATAAACCACTCTGAAAGCTATGATTTGAAGCAGAATCATTTTACGTTATTAAGATGTTTTGCTTCGATCTAATATTTTAAATTTTCATTAGACATTAATATATCACTGCTTCATGAAAATAAGCTATGAGAATATGTCGATGCAGAGAGGCCAGAAGATTGTCCTATCCAATCTTTTTTCTTTCCTTCACATATTATTGGTATAAGTTTGATAAATTATCAAATTACTTTTTCCTTTATTATTGTCAGAAATCTCCTGGTCCTGAAAGTTATATTTGTAAGGGTGATACTTTTCAAAAGGTCATCAATTAAAAAAAAAACAAAAAACTGCTGTCTAAACTCATCTTTCCATTTTGATCATGTGTATGGGTTTTTGTTTGTCGCATGTGAAAGACGAAGTAAATTATTCTAATTTACATGGAAATTGTGGACCAGAAGGACTCTCCTCAGCTGTATTTCAGTATTGGGACATCTCAGGAGAGAATGAAACTGTTCCTTGCGCATTTTTTTCCTCGCCCACATCTTTAGTCTTCCAAAGTGAGACCCACCTCTGATGGAGGTTGGAGTCAATATGTATCTGAGAAGTGGGAACCTAGGAGTTGAGAGAAGTCAGTCAGCAAATATTTATGCCAATTGTTAATGTGTTGTTACCATATGTTTTAAAAAAAATTCTACAAGAGTTGAAAACTCACAAATATTAAAGTTTTGATTTGATATTTTCACCATTCTTTCCTGAGGTGCCTACCTGGCTTTTGACTTGTATAGAGAGTTTTTTTCCCTTTACTGTCAGAATGTACCATAGCCAAGAGAAAGTCAGAATGTTTTAAGATATAGCTATTCTGTGCTTCCAACTTGGATGAATTCATATGATAAACAGATAGGGTTTTTTTGTTTTTTTTCTATTTTGGTTTGTTTTTAAAAGGAGAACAATGAGTAACAGACATTTTTTCCTCCTAGATTTAAAAGCCTTACATTCAATAAAATGCAGATTCACAGCCTTGCTTTTCAATATTTTACTTAATAGAAATTCTAATATAAGTCCAAAATAGTTGAAGAACTATTTAAAGCTCTAAAGTTCTCTGGCATCATGATTAATAATTTGTTACCCTTGTATATGATGAAAACTATTCACCATAGGAGTATGCATGCTAACTTTTACTACAGTAGTTAATTACTGTAGGTAAAATAATAAAAGCATGTCAGTTGAATGAAATGTACTAGAAGTCTGAGAAACTCCTGAAGCTGGTCATACAAAATTTTAAAGATCCTTGGAAAACAGGTATGTATACAAGGCCTACCTGTAGTTTTTACATTATTCCTAAAAGTTTCTGTCCCTTCCTCCAAACTATAGGAACAACAAAGTATTTGTGGTGTATGGATTCTGCATAGGGAAGGATACACAGGGGTAGGGGATTTCAAATCCCCAAATGACAATAATTATATAATAAAAATGCTGGAGCTTAATGAATTCTTAACTGGATTATTTATTTTAGGAATTCTTAAGCAGGAAATACTGGGATGCCTGGGTGGTTCAGCTGGTTAAGCATCTGAATTCGGCTCAGTTCATGATCTCACAGTCTGTGGGTTCGAGCCCCGTGTTGGGCTCGAGCCCCGTGTTGGGCTCTGTGCTGACGGCTCAGAGCCTGGAGCCTACTTCAGACTCTGTCTCCCTCTCTCTCTCTGCCCCTCCCCCACTCACGTTGTGTCTCTCTCTCTCAAAAATAAACATTAAAAAATTTAAAACAAACAGCTAGATAGGCTTTCTATCTGTTTAATCTCTATGTATGGATTGCATGGTCATATGTAGATGCCTATTTCTTCTTCAAGCACCCAGTTGGGGGTATTTCCCCGCCTCCATTGCGATTCTATGTGGCAATCTGGCCAGGTTCTATCAAATGTATACCACTTCCACATCCAGCCTAAAAACATCACTTCACTTGTGACTCATTTTCTTCATCTGTCAGCTGGATATCACTGTCCAGAATGACCCTGGAAACTAAAGATTTAAAGTGGCAAATTGTCCACTGGCATAGGTCTCCAAATAACTGCTTGAGGCAGACAGAGCCTTATCCCTGTTGTCAATAATACTTGTCGTGAACAATAAGTAAGCCTATTTTGCAGTCATTGATGTTTTAGGGTTTGTTACAATAGCAAGCATCACCTTAAATCACACACTCAATTTGAAACATTTTTGCAAAAACCCTACAGCAAACATCTACCTAATTGTGAAACTTTACAAGAATTCTGATTAAAGTCAAGAGGAATGCAAGGATGCTTTCTACTACCCCTGATATTTAATACTTTTTATTGCAAGCCTTAGCCAATGAAATAAAGTCAAAGAAATAAAAACAACCCCACAATGATCGAACAAGACAAAATTGCCATTACGTACAGACAAACCTTATTCTCACCATGAAAATTTCAGTATAGAAAGTGTACAAATTAACAGCATAATGAAAGCACCTAGTAAATTCTCTGGACTGACCTAAAAACTGGTAAATCAGACTTCCAACATGGCAAAAAAAACACATTTCTGTTGTTTTAAGGCACCCATCTGTGAAATTCTGTTATAGTAACACTAGGAAACTCATACAACTACCTTGTCATCCTACCAACTTTGTGAGAACCTGGGGAAAGAGTTTCTCTGTTGACTCATGAAAAGACTCCGGCTAACAGAAAATCATATAGAAATAATTCTCCTGCCATACCAATCTCTTAGACCCTCAAAGACTATGAGGGTAGTCAGAAGACTACCATGGAAAATACTTCATTAAAAGAGATGCAAACCCGTGTCTTTAGATTTGATTCTGTTATCCTGCAGAGCAAAAGTGAAGACAAGGTGTGCAAGTAAGAAGGAAGAATTGAAGTGAATCTTTCCTTCTTTTCAATCGCTAAGTGTGTCACAGGAGACACATTTCATTTTAAGACTTGGAAAACCTTAGTACTGTTTTATGCTATTTTTTGTTGTTTTAACTCACAATAGCAAAGGAGCTACATAAGTGGAACTGTCAACTAAAAAACAGTCACGGTCTCCATAGTAACATTCACTGTCCCCATAAGTCATCACACATGTAAAAGTGAGGAGCTGGTGAGGAGTAACGAGAACTTGTTGTATCTCAAGGAATTTTGATTTCCCAACAAGGCCAGATGGTAGAGGGAGGCTTATTCATTCATTTGGGCTCTAAGACCTCAAGGAGCAAGATGAGGTAATATTTAATTTTATGCAGGATTTGCACTGATTCTCAAAGCCTGGCATTTCCATGATAGGTTCAAAATATTCCTCCAGTGATTTATAAACCATGCCGTGCCATATTAATTTAAATTATTCTCTAATGCATAATCAGTATGAGATAAAGAAGAACTACAAACATATTGGTGTAAAAGATTACTAATCTTGTCATTGAAGACCATGGTTCTCAAGCTTGGTTTCCTGTAAGAGTTGCCTTAGAGGGGAGCCTCAGTGGCTCAGTCGGTTAGGCATCTGACTCTGGATTTTGACTCAGGTCATGGTCTCATAGTTTGTGAATTTGAGCTCCGTATTGGGCTCTGCACTATCAGCGCAGAGCCTGCTTAGAATTCCCCAACCCCCTTTCTCACTCTTGCTCTTAAAAGAAAGAAAAAGTAACATAAAAAAAGGAATTGCCTCGAAGCCTGTCAAAAACCTATATTCCTGGGTCCTTCCCAAGATTTAGATAGAGTATCAGACATGTGTTTTTAAGAAATTCCCCACGTGTACCTGCTGCAATCATCACTGCATGGATTTCCACATGGTAATCATGAATTTAAGGAATGGAAAGTAATTTTGTAGGGTCATAGCTTCATCATCCTGCATTAGCCCACGGCCCTCCCAGCTCACCTAAGTAAGGCTGGAAAAGGACTCTACAGCTCTTGACTACTGTATACAGAGTGCAAGCCTAGGTTTTTGGAGAAGTTTCTCATTAACACTCAAAAAATTTGTGAAAGAGGGAGTGGCAGTAGCTTTATTAGAGAACCAAAGGAAATGAGATGTGGATTGTGTAAACAGACTGATAAAGTACAAGACAAGTGTTGGAGTCGGCATACAAATCCAAGTTTGTCAAACGGCAAAGCACATAATCTTTTTTATAACAGGCTCCTAGTTCACAGCCAAAATAGAGTTCTTATGAATAAAAATGGATAAGGAAAAAAAAAAGTGCACTTCAATAAAATTGGGGAGTGATGGTAAAGAGTCCCTCTCCCTGCCCCAGGATATTAAAGTCTAATAATGTCTAATTTTAATAACAACACCTTGTATAAGACTGTATGGTTTTCAGAGTGTCCACATAAAATATTTTATTGGATCCTTTCAACAAACTTCTGTGGTAGGTAGGTCAGAGATTATTGACTCATTGCAGAGGAGAAAAGAATGAGAGAAAAAGGAGATACTTTCAAGATTGCATTGACACTGAAGAAGTGCATTCTCACTCCTTCAAGGGTTTCATAATATCTCTGTATCTTTTTCTGAGGAAGCCACACCCTTCGGCATGGTTTACTCCAGCCTCATCAAGTGTGGAATCTGGTTTTCAGAAAGCAAAACACTGGTGGAAAAGGCAAATTGTGACTGTAATAAGAACTTCTCTATGGGATTCTACCTGAGATTCGAGCTGCAGCTCTGCCATTTCTTTACCAACTCTATGAAAGGCTCAGCTTTACTCTTCTGTAAAATGGACACGAAGCTAATATTCTACGTATTAATTATGTAGTTGTTTGAAGTACATAAATCATCCATCCTAGTACCTTGAAATCACAACAATGATGGTTCTACGACAGTCATCACTGGTCACCATTATCGAGACACTGGGGACATGCAAACAGCGCTGATAGAGGAAGGAAGACATTGGGGATCCAGGGGGCGCTCCGCATAGAAACTTTGGTAGAGAGCAAGACACATAGCATTTTCTTTTCTTTGGGGAGACAGAGGTAGCCCCCATTCCAAGAATGGAATAGGGCCCTTTGTGGGAACCACTGAGGGTTTTTATAAAAGCTTGGAGAGATGCCTTTTGAATATCTTTGTTCGGGCAGCCTTGAGGAACTTTCTGGGGCTGGCACCGCCTTTGGCTTTGCTTCTTCAGGCTCCACTGAGCTGAAGGAAACAGTGGAAGCTGGTGCAGGGGCTGGCTGCTTAGGACTGGTCCCAGCTTAAGGCACCTTTAGCTTTCCTTCAAATTGTCGTAGCTGGAATCACCAGGCTGGGCAAGCAGGCAGGACCTTAGAGCAACAGCTCTAAGAAAACAAATTACATATTTATCTCAAACAACTTGATCTCATTAGGGCTTGGGCATAGAGAGGGAGGAAAAAAAACCTTGGTTCAAGGCCTCTTTGGGTCAATGATATGCTTTTGATACGTTATATTTTAATACTCTTGATAGCCCTTAAGGGATGTGTTTCAGCCCTGCTTTACAGTGGAGTAAACTGAGGCTCAAAGACTTTAAGTAAGCTCTTAAGGAACTGCAACAAATAATTATTGATCAAGCATTAAATTCCATGTCGGCTTAGCTCTGAAGCAACTATTTGCACTCTATCATACTGAATACTTCTTTGTTAGGTATATGCCTGTTGTTTTAATGTTCCATTTACTAAAATGGAAATATACAGAGAATATTTTAAGGAGTCTAGCCCCAAAATGAAGGACTGGTTATTGTTACTCATCCCAGATTAAAGTATTTTGCTTCCTTCCCCACCCCACCTTTTTTTTTTTTTTTTTTTCTTTTGAGAGAAAGAAAAAGAGAGCGCACAAGTGAGTGAGAGGCAGAGAGAGAATCCCAGGAGGGGGAGGGAAAGAGGGGGAGAGGGAGAAGGAGGGAAGGAGGAAAAGAGAGAGAGACAGACAGAGACAGAGAGAGAAGCAGTGCTCTCCTGAAGCAGGACTCAAGCTCACCCAGCATAGGACTCTCATTAACAATCTTTGAGATCCTGACCTGAGCTCAAGTCAGATTCTTTTTTTTTTTTTTTAATGTTTTTTAATTTATTTCTGAGAGAGACAGACAGCATGAGTAGGGGAGGGTGAGAGAGAGAGGGAGACACAGAATCTGAGGCAGGCTCCGGGCTCTGAGCTAGCTGTCAGCACAGAGCCCGACGGGGGGCTTGAACCCACGAAATGTGAGATCATGACCTGAGCTGAAGCCAGACACTTAACTGACTGAGCCACCCAGGCACCCCTCAAGTCAGATTCTTAATGACTGAGCCACCCAGGTGCCCCTCAAGTCAGATTCTTAATGACTGAGCCACCCAGGTGCCCTACTTCCTTCTGATTTTGATTTCAGGAAATGAGGGTGGGGGCGGGTCCCTCATCAATTACCCCCTAAACACTTGCCCATAGGCTGTGACTCGGACTTCTCCCACCTGTTCTTGCTTATTCTCCTTTGGGATTCAAAGGCACTGCAATAAGGTCAATGAGAACAATGACAGGGTAAACAAAGCCACCTGTCTTGATTGGTCTGTCCCTTTCTTCCTTCTCATTGTCAAGCCCTACTCCATAAAATGCTTTACAATGCACTGAATTTATAATTCCCTGCCCCATAAAAATTCGTCAGGCCATAACGAATTTTAGGCACAAAAGCATCTAATCCTCACAGCATCCCAGAGCCTTTCTGGTAGCAATGACAACATTTATAAAAAGGACAATTAGCATAGCTCTTTGCTAGTCATCAAGAGCAAAGCTCATGTCCCATGCACACATCAGAGATCCCACTTGAAATTTTTAAATTGTTTGTAGCGCTCTACCTCAAAATTTCAAAGTGGTATGACCTAGAGCTTTGAATTTTGCATAATTCCAACAAATCCAGTTTATTGAAGAATAATTGAAAATTCTGTGCATGAGGATAACAATGGTTCCCTTTATGAGTTTATGTACTTCCTAATTGTACTCTGGCTTTCTCTTTATGTCACTGGGTGGTCCGTGTCACCTTTGCTTAGAACTTCCTTTTCCTTCTCTCCATTCTAAATGTGCTTGATACCCAAAGGAAAAAAAAATCTGGGTTTATTTAAAATTGGCTTTAGTGCTTGCATGCCTTGTATTTAAGACATTAAAATCAGGAAATTAGATAGATGCCTGCCAGCCAAGGCAATTACTTCCAGCCATTACACTTCAAGACCAAATTATTTTACTTCTTGAAACCGTTTCTCTTAATTGTTTCATGTTTTACACAGTGACATTAAGCTCAAATAGTCACTTTTTTTTGGTTTTATTGACAATGTATGGCTTGAATTATGGGCTGTTGACAGTCTCTTTGGCAATCTTATTCCTCTTCTTTCTTTCATTTGTAATTTAATGGTGCCAGGGTCTTACCGAAAACTTACTCTTTACAGTTGTTTCGATAAATACGTATCTTCAAAATTTACAACCTACATCTAATGGAATCAAGAATAAGAATTTTCTGCTCCTGATCTTTCCTTCAGCTATGTTTTCCAACACAGTAGTCACTATTCACATGTAATTGTTTAAATAATTTACTATTATTAAAATCAAGCAGAATTAAAATGTCATTTCCTCAGTGATATTGACCGTGTATCAAGTGCTCAATGTGGCTAGTGGCTATTTTCAATTGCCAAGATAAAGTACAGGCCCTTATCATTGCAGAAAGTTCTTTTGGAAAGCACTGCTTCAATGGTCCCTTCCAAATTATGAAACAACTACTTCACACAGAGTTGTAATAAAGAGCCACAAAAGTAAATAACAAAAAATTCCTCTAAGTAGTTATGATAAAACAGGTCATGGAATGCCTACTTATTTAATGCACTATGGGATATGGTATATTATAGGGTTTTGATTTGAGTGTAAGCTATGCTCATCACTGGCATTCTAATGACCTGCCATGTTCATTTGCATGAGAGATCAAAGATTCATCTAGGTAAGGCACAGTTAGAAAGCCTTTTTATTGAGAGTGTGTGTTTCGTGTGTGTAGAAGGGGGGTAGAACTTAGAGGGGACATTCGGGATACTCCATTGCAAATAAAATTTAAATCCATTGAATTGAGGTCTCCAGATGTCAGCTCCTGAGGGGACAGACTGTTATCCAGAACAAATGGAAGCTGGAGTTTTTAAAACACAAAGGCACAAAGAACATACCCCTGGGATCCTTGGAACAAAATAAAACTGATGGAAGCAGAGATTCCTTCTCAATGTGCTTTTGGCACTGAGGCAACTGGATGGCTATTTGTACAAGAGACCATGGGGAGCAATATGGTGTCCCTTGGAATAGTGGGGTTAACGGAGAGAACTGAGAATCTTGGGACATCAGCAACAGCCCCTAGAAAGACCTGGTAGAACAGCACCAGAGCTTCTCACGGAACACAAAGACAAGAAAGGCATCTAGAAGAGAGAAAGTTAACTTCATGGCAAAGAGTGGAAGTCATACAAAAGTGCCAACCACTTCTCGGTGCTTATGAGTACAAAAAAAAAAAAATAGGATGATATATTTTAGTTTTCACTAGAGAAGGAGTATGGTTTAATACACGCATTAATATTCAAGCATACAGCTCCTGGTGAAGTTGAAATGAACACAGTAACTTAATACATTAATTTAGGGTAACATTACACTAAATTGCAAAGAGTACAATGTACTTATTTATGTGTAAGGTTGTACAAGAACGCACTGATAGGGGACGAATAATTGTTATGTGAACAACTCCCTTTCTTCTCACTTCCATACTTTGTCTTTAAGCTACCTGGACATTTTAAATCGCAGTAAATAATACTCTTCAACAATGGTAGGTTGAGGTGGGGTTTTTCAACTAACTCCAAACACCTGAGGGATTTCAGGAAACAGATGGAATTTGGGGATTTACAAGTACACCTGTGAACCAAAACTGTGGCTCATTCATCGGTCAGTGACATATTATGTCTGAATATTGACCCTTTCTTCCCGCTGTCCTGCTCTACCATTCATTACAAGAAACCTGGGTAAACACTGGGGATTAACAATAAAGAATTCAGTCTGAGTAAAATAGAAAAGAAGTTAATTTCTTCCCTGTTGCCCTTGAATGAATTTTTTTCCCCTTTCTCCCTCTCTTTGGTATTAGGTGGTCTGTGCACTGCTCAGAAGCTGGAGCTCTGCCCAGCTGTCATCAATTTACCATATGCACTCGGTCACAAACTCTACATTATCTCTGTGTTCTCATAGTTAACAAGCAATCCTCATTCTACATGTGAAAATTGTGAATGACTGGGGTACCTGGTGGCCCAGTTGGTTAAGCATCTGACTTCAGCTCAAGTCATGATCACATGGTTCGTGAATTCAAGCCCCACGTCCGGCTCTGTGCTGACATCTCAAAGCCTGGAGCCTCCTTCGGATTCTTTGTCTCCCTCTCTCTCTCCCCTCCCCTCCTCACACTCTGTCTCTGTCTCTCTCTCTCTCTCAAAAATAAACAATAAAAAAAGAAAAGAAAAAATTGTAAATGGCTGATATGAAAAAGAACCATCCACATGATATTTACTGAAAGTGTGTTAGGCATTAAATAGTTTTACCAGAGTACTTCTTTTAATACTACTTCTTTTTCAATAATCTGTGACGTGATGGAATGGAAATTTGTAAGATCAGTCCTCCCGAGCATTTGGATGCTCTTCTTTGGGGAACTGCAAGATAGGAGGGAGACAAGGATCACTCCCACAAACAAACTCTAGGGTTGGGGTGTCAGACCTTTCCTTTGCTCCTTGGAAGCTTAGGCACAGCCAGTAGACAGCCACAGTACCTAGGTTTGCCCACTTACCTACAAATTTGACTCTTGAGGGAGTTACTCAATGGCATACAGACCATTTGCAGTGGCTGTGGCAGAGCATTGCAAAAACATCCCATCCACACAAAAGACTTCCTTTGGTAGGATTATGGTTACAAGTGGCTTCCTTTGGTGGTTGCTCATTTCCTCCATCTTCCTGAGGCTTCTGGGAGCTCCCTAATATCTCACCAATAAATTATCCTCCAGTTTAACTTAGCAAAGGTAGTTTTTGGTTTCTGTCACCAACAACTCCGGTCCAATAGAAATTATCACCTATATTGTAACAATAAGGAAACTAAGAACCTTGTGGGTTTGACCAATGCCATTGATGTACTTGCTCAATGCTGTCTAAGTGGTAGACAGATTCATGTCTCCCCAAACTGAATATTATTTTTCGATACACTCTGACCTTTCTTTCCTTTCTCTTCCTTTCCCTGCCTTGTTCTTCTCCTAGCCTTTTCTCACCATTTCTCTCTTCCACACAAATAATTTTTCAACTGAATAATGGACTCAAATTCTTATTTTTAGGCAATCTGGTATTAATCCTTAGGATGCATTAGCTAAAGTTAATTCCATATTAATATTTAGAGGCTTGTAAATCCCCATTAGCTAGAGTATCATTCCAGGCATCTTTTGACAACAACAAAATATTTACTCACTTGTCTCCTAAAGGATCCCAAATTCTTTAGCTACATCTTTGTGGGAAATCCTCACCTACAGGAGGCTGGTTGCCCACGGTCTTAGAAGCATGTACTGCTCTGGTAACACAATGAACTAATGAAGAATTGCTTAGCAAAAATCCAAAGATCAAGAACAGCATAAAGTCTTCAATCGTTTCTGTCTTTATGGTACATCTTTTTGAAGGATAAAGGAGTCAATGAATGCCTAATCCTAGAATAGAATACATGTAGAAGCACTTTTAGTAACCAAATTACCAGTACTTGAAAGAAATAGGAAAAGTCCAAGTGTGGGGACTGCATTATATCCAGAAAGCAAGGCTCTCTTGGGCTTTATAACAGAATGTGTAAAACAAGCAGAAAATACACGTTTATCTGACAGCTGCTAGAGAGGTGTCCAAAAAAATGTGATGTGTCAACCTGTACTCACCTTTTAGCAAAGGTGTGAAGCAAAAGGAAAGTATTATGAAAGCCTGTCAGAATAAGAAGGGTTAGGGGCTGGAGTGTTTGTCACTCAGCCTGGCTACTATTACTAAATGGCAGGTAGAGAAAGGAGTCTCATGCCTGTCTGAGTGGAAACAGAGGAGATTATAAAGATGCTGAACAAGCAGAGTTTTGATTGCTGGGAGTAAACGTGGATAAAAATCCAAGGCCAGCTGTTGAACAGTGGCCTCCTGGGCATAAATAAATGACGGGAGGTCAGGCTAACCTAAGCAAGGTTGGGTACTTAGCTTCCATGCAGCTGAAGTGGTAAGAAGAGGAAATGGTCTTTTCCTCTTGCATCAGAACAAGGAACAATAAAACGATTTCTTTAATTATTTCACAGCAGAAGGCAAGAAGTCATACATCTCAGATGGTCTGTGGTTCTCTAGAGAACATGATGCTCATGCTATAGTTTTAATTTTTTAAATTAATTTATTTAAATTCAAGTTACTTAACGTACAATATAGTATTGGTTTTGGCAGGAGAACCCAGTGATTCATCACTTATATATAATACCCAGTGTTTATTCCAACAAGTGCCCTCCTTAATGCCCATCATCCATTTAGTCCATCCCCTCACCCACATCCCCTCCAGCAACCCTGTTTGTTCTCAGTCTTTAAGAGTCTCTCATATGAGGTTTGCCTCCCTCTTTATTTTTATCTTATTTTTGCTTCCCTTCACTCACGTTCATCTGTTTTCTTAAATTCCCCACATGAATGAAATCATGTGATATTTCTCTTTCTCTGACTTATTTCACTTATCATAATACCCTCTGGTTCCATCCACACTATTGCAAATGGCAAGAGTTCATTCTTTTTGATTGCTGAGTAATATTTCATTGTTTATATATACCACCATCTTCTTTATCCATTCATCACTCGATGGACATTTGAGCTCTTTCCATGATTTCATTACTGTTGATAGCACTGCTATAAACACTGGGGTGCATGTGCCCATTCAAATCCACATTTTTGTGTCCTGTGGATAAATATGTAGTAGTGTAATTGTGGGGTTGTAAGGTAGTTCTATTTTTAATTTTTTGAGGAACCTCCATATTGTTTTCCAGAGTAGCTGCACCAGTTTGCATTCCCACCAACAGTACAAGAGGTTTCCCCTTTTTCTGCATCCTCACCAACATCTTGTTGTTTCTTGAGTTGCTAAGTGTAGCCATTCTGACAGTTGTGACGTGGCATCTCATCATGGTTTTGATTTGTATTTCCCTGATGGTGAGTGATATTGAGCATCTTTTCATGTCTGTTAGCCACCTTTTGATGTCTTCTCTGGAAAAGTGTCTATTCATGTCTTCTTCCCGTTAATTCACTGGACTGTTTGGTTTTTGGGGTGTTGAGTTTGGTGAGTTCTTTTTAGAGTTTGGATACTAACCTTTTATCCAAAAGGTTATTTGCAAATATCTTCTCCTATTCTGTTGGTTGCCTTTAGTTTTGTTGTGTATTTCTTTGCTGTGCAGAAGGGTTTTTTTGTTTGTTTGTTTGTTTTTATCTTGATGAGGTCCCAGTAGTTCATTTTTTTCTTTTGTTTCCTATGTCCCTAAGACATGTCTAGTAGGAAGTTGCTGCAGGTGAGGTCAAAGAGGTTCTTGCCTGTTTTCTCCTCTAGGATTTTGAGGGTTTCCTGTCTCGCATTTAGGTCTTTCAACCATTTTGAATTTATTTTTGTGTATGGTGTAAGGTCAATACTTTTTAGAACTAGTCTCTGAGTAAGGTTCTCATGATAATGCCAACTGCCACTCTTCTCTGAAGAAACTAGAAGAGATTTAGTCCTTATCCTTCCAGTAATTTCACAGGTTATCCATTTACTGGGAACTGTACCACAAGTGCTCAAGAACTTCAGGTGCTGGAGATTTATCTCCAGAACTTGTTAAAATGCAGATCTCTAGATCAGGATGGGGCCCACAGGATATTCCAACCCTGTTCCAGGAACTACTTTATTGCCATTGTGGAATCTAGGGGAAGCTTTGAGGCTAGTCCAGCTTTTCTACCTTTATCTCTCTCCACTGCAAGTTGCCTCCAAGGGAGCTGCTATCCATAGCCACCTGTTCAAGTCTCTGTCCACCAGACACCTCTACATGCTTCTCTCACCTCCCCTTCAAATAGTGCTGCTGGAGCACAGGCTTAGGCATGTTCAGATCTTTCACTGTGTATCTGTGCTTCTCAAAGTTATTCTCAGAATACTAACAGGCAAGCTAGCCACTCAAGATCCAATTCCTGGTGCCATTGCATTGGCTGGTTTGCCATACAAGCTTGCTCAGTGACCTTGTGTTGAGAATAAATATTATTCTGGAATTAGGTTCTTATTCCACTTACCATCCTCTCTTCATTTTAGACCTGACCCAGAGTACTTCAGAGCTACCTCTGGTAATGGCCTTTCTGCCACATCAACTGCTGTGATGAAGAGATTGCCAAACTTTTCTTTTACAAATCTCCAAGATTGCTAACATGCTTTGTACATCCAGGTGTAAAACATTCCCACATATAAGAGAACGTTTTGTTTCCCTAGGGGCTCAAACCTTACAGTTCATCAATTTGAAAAGAAAATGAGCTTTTTCGTCTAGATCCATTGCAAAAATCTTGGGGGAAAGTCTAGGATTGGGCAAACATGAATCATATGCCCTTGTATAGGGAGAGGGGAAAGTATTTTAACCAGGCAAATGGTGGTTGTAGGAATACTATGAGTGAATCCTCATCTCAGATGTCAGAAATCACCATTATGGCAATACTCATAGAGGATTCTCTGGCTAGACTAGATGCTTCTCCTGTCCTTGCTGCTTCCTTTTCCCTGTCTTTTCTACATTGACTGAACTTGGGTGCTATAGTTGAGCAAGTGCTTTCAGGGGGAAAGAGGTTTCTCAAATATTTTTTCTTTCTAGATTAAGGTTAAAAATACATTAACTAAATACATTAATGCTGCTATGTGGCAGGCAGTTCACTCTAGACTGTGTAGATTATCTCACCTAATTTTCACACTCAGTGGGAGAGAGGATGGTTTTGACCATTTATGAAAAATAAACCAGCTGAGAGCTTAAATAACTTGCCAAAGGTAACACAGCTAGAAAGTAGTGAATCTGAGATGTGAACTCTGTTCTTAATTTCAAATCCAATGCTCTTTCCACTACTATACAGTTGTTCTAAGTGTAATACAACCACTCAAGCGTAACTCCTCAAGAATAAAAAAAGCTACACCCAAGTCATTCAGTGCATGGACCGCTTTTAATCTCAGACGCACTACATTCTCTTTGCACCTATCTCCATATATGGAAGATTCCTATATGAAGTCTCTATCAGTAATATCTTATCCATTCCTCTTCTTTGATCACATAGGTCCTCTGCCCCCCTGAATTTCTTGCACTTTAGAGCCAGGTTTCTTTTGCCAGTTGTGTCATTTCTGGCTTGAAATCATGAGCTTATTTTTGATCCTTTCATTATTCATTTCACAAATAAGTTTTGACGACCTGTTGAGACTGCCCCCTTGCCTCTTACATGCAGTTGACAACAGCATTTTTTTTCTCTTTGATCAAATCCATGTATTTTGCCTGTTGATCTGACCAATTTGACTTTAGCATTCAGTTCCTAGTTTATTGTTGTCGATAGCTTCTAGAATAGTGCAGCAGCTCTTGGCCTGTATCCCTGCTATTAATAGCCCTCAGGGACTATTGCCACCATCCTTGACTAAACAATTTACATCTTTTTAGGTGTTCCATTCCTACACCACCTTCTCCTTCTTAGGAAAGCCTTCTTTAGTCTCCTGGGACTAAATTTTCCCAAAGCTCATCACTCAATGCTTTCAAATAGACTTTAAAAAGATTGCTTTAAAAGAAATTTAGAAATGCTTATATTTGGGGATTATAAGCATAAATCTACCACACAAGTGAAAATCAAAAACTCTTAATAAGATTTAACTGTCTTCTTAGGGCTTTGGCCAACTTTTCCAGTGATAGCCCTAAACATGGAATTAAACCACTGCCAGATCTCAAGCGACACAAAGTTGAAGAATATATGTTCTGGAGACTTTTTCAGGTGACTCAGAGTAACACTACTTATGTCAATGGCATGGACATCGGAGATAAATGTGGGAATGAAAAATAGCAGTTTAAAATTAACGTCCATTACTTGTTCAACACATGGAATAGATTATAGATAGCTCAGTAAATTGGTACATTGTAAGTAATATTTGAATATTTCACTTACATCATTCAACCATTATATGTTTGAGTTGACTCTACAAAATTGCTTTTAGTGTTTATATTTTATCATCAGGGTGCTAAAGTATTTCCCTATATTAGGTGATACCCTTTATTTGTACATATTTTGAGAAATATGTACAAAATGTACAAAATGTACAAAAATGTACAAATATGTACAAAAAGACTTTTGACAGTCTTAAGGAATCGATTCTGAAACAATTTGCCTCCCTTTGTCTCAGGATAATAAAGTTATTAAAAAAAAGATAAATGAGGGAGAACTTACTTGTGTTAATTAAGCACTGTACTTCCGTTATTCAATTTTATTCTCAGAAAAACCCTATGAAATAGGTACTTTAATTATCACTACTCCAGAGATAAGAAAACTAAAACACGGAGTAAATAACTTGATGTCATTCTCATACAGGACTAGGGCCCAGGTCTTTCTTTTTTCTTTTTTTTTCTTCACATTTTTATTTATTTTTGAGAGACAGAGCATGAGCAGGGGAGGCACAGAGAGAGAAGCAGAAACAGAATCCAAAGTAGGCTCCAGGCTCTGAGCTGTCAGCATAGAGCCTGACACGGGACTTGAACTCACAGACCATGAGATCATGACCTGAGTTGAAGTCAGATGCTTAACTGACTGAGCCACCCAGGCACCCCCTTTTTTTAAGGATCCCTTTCCTTTGTTTTAGGTTTATTTATTTATTTTGAGAGAGACAGAGAGAGTAGGGAAAGGGCAGAGAGATAGGAAGAGAGAGAGAACCCCAAGCAAGCTCTGCCCTGGAATTGCAGAGCCTGACGTGAGGTTCAAACTCCTGAAATGGTGAGATCATGACCTGAGTTGAAATCAAGAGTTGGATGCTTAATGGGCTAAGCCACCCCGGCACCTCAGGGCCCAGGTCTTTCTAACTATAGAACCAAAGATTTTATAGTTTGCTGTGTTATTATGTCATTTATGAAGCTACAAGTGCTAGGAACATCCTGGAAATTTCAACTAAACTGAGATACTTTGAAAATCTGACCTTAAGATCAAATCTGTGAATCTGTAACATCTGGGATTGTTCAGTAAATTTGGAATTGAATAATCTTCAATTGCTGTCAGAAATTTCCTTGACATTTAAAACAATGTCTCTTGTATCACTAGGCTTTCTCTCTCACAAACCTACTTTAGACATTCATTTAAAATTTAGATGCTAATACCAACATGTTTTTCTAATACAGCAATGGGTATGAGACTTTGAGGACGTATCAAAAATGCTTAGCCATCTGGAACCAATTCTTTTCCATAGAAAATCCCTTTCCACAAAGAGACATAATATGGATTAGCCTTTTCACTTGCCAAATGTGATATCCTAGAATAAAGACATGCAATTTCCCAAATAGAATTGTGCCTAATAATTATCAATTGCTCGTCTTAATTTACGGATGGATTATATATACTCATTAACCAGTTCTCTTATTTATCTCCAGCCTGTCTGTTTTTAATAAAGGGAAAGGCTTAACCAGACAAGTTAGAAAGCTTCTCTTGCTCTTCTAGTAGCTAGCAAAATTCCTCTAATTTTAGCCTCCCTGCAGCAATCTGTTACCTGTTTCTGCAGAATGAAAGAAGAATTGGAGGCTTTAAAAATAGATTTCCAGGAAGCTTTAAACACTCATTTCTAATGTTAATGAAACTGTAAAGAAAAGGATTCTCTAAGACTGGATTTCACACACTCAGAGATCTTGCATATTTCAAACTAAGCAATACGGGAAATAAACATCAAAACTGAGCAGTAGAAAATCCCGTGTATCTGAGCAAACACGAACACAATGCCATTCATTCTGCCTAACATACTATTGTCTTAAGGGTTCCATTGTGATGAAATTCAATGGAGCATATTACATTCTTCTCTGTTATCAAGATGCTTATTTTTGTTGCAGCTATCATTTAGTATGTCATTATGAATCTAAATATATTGAAATACCTAGACATGATTATTCTCTCTTCCCCCTTCTGAGTCTATATGGGAGTAGGGGGGAGGGGCAAGAACAAGTTTGCAGTGACATAGGTGAAGATATGTAGGGTGTGTGTGGAATTGATATTCACATCTTATGGTTGAATAGCACCCACTTTTTGTAACTAATCATCAGCTAGATTTTGTGATTGGGTTTCATTATGCCTATGGTGGCTAGAATTGCAGGTTTTGCATTAGTAAATACCATGCTGCCAGGGTCTACATTAAGAATGTGGGAGAATAAGTTATATCATTTGTTTACCACAAAATCCTTGTGCAAGGTGCCATTTTAAGAGCTACTACTTCCATCAGAAGATAAAGGGAATAATTAAGAAGAAAAGCAATTTTTTTTCAAGAGGCCATATTGGGAAAAGAAATATAACAACTATGTTGGCTACTAATGTTTTTGTTTTTTTTGTTTTTTGTTTTGTTTTTACCAGATCATACATCTTCAAATATATTGCATCATTAAGGGCTAGGAGGAGCCCTAAGTGTACATTCAACTCCTGACATTACTATCCCTGGCTTATGACAACTTAACTGGCTTCTTCATCTGTAATATGGGATAATGAGGTCTTTATCATATGGTTGGTGTATAAATTAAATGAGGTAGCTTGAAAAGGTCTATATGCACAGGGTGAAGACTCAACAAATGTTGAATTATACGAAAAATTAGTATTTACCAACTTTATCTTGCTAAGATGGAAACTTCCTAAAGTACAAATATGCAAAGTGCCTTGTTTAGGCAAACAGACAGGGACTTGCAAGAAGAGGTATCAATATCCTTTAAGTAGTCTGAACATGTCCTCATCATGACAGGGAGGAATTCTGTCATATTAGGAATGTTATGCCTTTGTTCCTTTATCTCCTAAAAAAAAGTCTTGTTACATTCTAGAGGAATCCCATTCTTTCACTGCCAGAATCACAGTCTAAGAGACCAAAGCCACTTGCAGTAAATCTCACTAGTGAGAGGACACAAAAACATTCAGAAAAAATAAAGTTCTCTTCTCAAAAGCATTCCATGTCCTACAACCTATTCTTCCCAAGCTCCACCCTTCCTACCCAGACTCTGTCTGAACCATGTCAAGAAGGTCCTAGGCAACACACGTCAAGCAAGACACTGGATACTGACAGTTCAGAGTTGACCACAGGATAGAGACACAACAGTGACCACCAAGTGAGGGGAAAAGCAATCTTCCAGATTAACATGCTAATGAAAATAAATCCTCCACTTGTTGTGATGAGCACTGGGTATTGTACATAAGTGATGAATCCCTAAAGTCTATACCAAAACCCAATATTGCACTGCCTGTTTAACTAACTGGAATTTATTTATTTATTTATTTTTTTAATATTTTTATTTATTTCTAGGAGAGAGAGAGAAAGCATGAGCAGGCAAGGGTCAGAGAGAGAGGGAGACACAGACTCTGAAACAGGCTCCAGGCTCTGAGCTGGCAGTCAGCACAGAGCCCGACGCGGGGCTCGAACCCACGAACCGCGAGATCATGACCTAAGCAAAAGTCGGACGCTTAACCGACTAAGCCACCCAGGCGCCCCTAACTAACTGGAATTTAAATTAAAATTTAGAGGGATAAAAAAATCCTTATGCATTGATTGATACCAGCTGTGATTATAGTTATGTCAAAGCTCAGAGTATTTTTTAAAAACATTTTAATGTTTATTATTTACTTTTGAGAGAGAGAGAGAGAGAGAGCGCGCGCAAGCGAGCGCGAGCAGGGGAGGGGAAGGGTAGAGAGAGAAGCAGACACAGAATCCAAAGCAGGCTCCAAGCTCTGAGCTGCCAGCACAGAGGAGCCCAACACAGGGCTGAAACCCACAAGCTGCAAGATTCTGACCTGAGCTCAAGTCAGACGCTTAACTGACTGAGCCACCCAGGTGCCTCAAAGCTCAGAGCATTAAACAAGAATTTCACGGGGCGCCTGGGTGGCTTAGTCGGTTAAGCTTCCGACTTTTGCTTAGGTCATGATCTCGTTGTTCTTGGGTTTGTGCCCCTCTTCTGGCTCTGTGCTGACTGCCTGCTCTGAGCCTGGAGCCTGTTTCAGTCTGTGACTCCCTCTCTCTCTGACCCTCCCCTGCTCACGCTGCCTCTCTCTCTCTCTCTCCTAGAAATAAATAAAACATTAAAAAACAAAAAACAAGAATTTCACAGTGTATTTTACAGACATGCAGACATTTCTATTTGCCCTAGTGTCTTCAACGGGATGGTCGTCTTCCATTCTGAGTCCACCCCCATATCACACCCTAACAAAGACTTGTGTACAAGTGAGGATGTGGGGATAGTGGGACCAGAAAGGAGAAAACACAGTAAAGTGCTTTGCAGTGATCAGGTTACCATGACAGGTTTCATCCCATTGGGGAACCTCTAAGGAACAGGGTTGGTCACATTTCAGAACTGTCCCACCCAGAGCTGAGGAAGAAGGGAATTTATCCAGCCACAGCTGTTAGCCATTTGATAGTGGTTTCCTCTGGAGGCAGCATTCAATTCAGCATTTTCAAGGTTGCTCAGCCTTGGTATAATACAACTCCTGGAGCGCTAGAGAAAACTCTAGGACTAGAAGAGATGTGTTCTTCAGGTAAAAAGTGGCCTTGGTACATAAAGGCTGTTTAATCACAGATGCAGATGAACATACGGCCAAGGTCCTGTATGTCTGCTAAAACCCCTGTATTTCAAAATATTTGAAGTAATCTGATCACACCTAGCCCTGTGAGAATGCATGTGTATACATATGCATACAGGCATACATGTACATATATGTATGTATTTTTTATCATGATAAACACAGCTTAATGAGATAGGAAGGGGAGGTCTGGACCACTCCTCTTAACCTAATGCCCACTCATCCTTTACACCTCCACCTAATGGTCTTTTGTCCAGGGGAGCCTTTCCTCATCCCTATAATTAGGTCAAATTTATTTTTCTTTATGTATCCATAGAAAATCTTTTCCTACAGTAGTGGCAATAATTAGAATTATACTTTAATAATGAGCTGTGTGATAATTTTATTAACATTTTTCTCTTCCAGGAGGCTCTAAGCTCCTTGAAGTCAGGAACCAGTGCCTACCAGAGGTTCTGATCCTTAGAATGTACTAAAGGAATACACCGTGAATGGATGATGCTTTTAAGAAGAACATAACTTGAGGGAAATAAGGATCTGTAAGCAAGTATAAAATGATGTGAAAAGTGACATAATAGTAATTACAAATTTCTATGAGTATAGAAAAAGGATACAAATTATTTCAAGCATAAAAAAAAGATAATATGAAGAGATTAGGTATCTCAGGGGAAGTGATATGGGACTGGGCATGAAGTTATTTAAGAGAAGGAAGGAGAAAAGTGTGTTTCAGGAGAGATTCAAGAAGGCGTTAACTCCACACAGTAATGGCCCAGTGAGGTTCATTAAATATATTTTTAAAAATTTTGTACATAGAATTTTCCTATGTATGGTGTATCCATGTATGCATGATAGGTTATAGAGTCAAAACAAATCTTGACTTATGTGCAGTTTTTAAATGACATTAGAACTATGATAACCAATTCTGAAGTATCACCAGGTTTCTTTTAATGTCTTTTTTAAAATGTTTAATTTTTTTTTAATTTCTGAGAGAGAGACACACAGAATCTGAAGCAGGATCCAGGCTCTGAGCTAGCTGTCAGCACAGAGCCCAACGCGGGGCTCGAACCCACGAATCAGGAGATCATGACCTGAGCCGAGGTCGGACGCTCAACTGACTGAGCCACCCAGTCGCCCCTAGTTTTAACCAATCCCAGTAAATGAAATACATTGTTGGGGTTGGAATTCATAGGTGAGCCATGCAGTGAAGACTGCTGTTTAATGTAACACTGTATGCCAATTATATTGGAATTAAAATTAAAAAGCCTAATGCCCAGGCTGGGGAAAATGTATAATCATGAAGCAGTTATGGAAAAAGATATTCAAAAGGGGGCCTATTCAATAACTACTTTTGTTCTTAGTGTTGAGCATCTTCAAAAGTCATTTTCAATATAATCCAGTCCTTAGATAAAGCTATTAGCTTATTTGATACAAACATATTAAAAAATAAATTGGAGTATCTCTTTGAGATTTCTGCCTTGTGTTTAAATATTCCAAATTGCTAAGGAAGCAAAACAAAACAAACAAAATTTGATATGCCTCCCACTCCCTTAAAACAAATGTGCTATTAAACAATATTTTTTCATGTTTATTCTTGAGAAAGAGAGACAGAGCATGAGGTGGAGAGGCAGAGGGAGAGAGAGTGAGACGCAGAATCTGAAGCAGGATCCAGGCTCTGAGCTGTCAGCACAGAACCTAATGTGAGGCTCAAACTCACCAACCAAGAGATCATGACCTGAGCTGTAGTCAGACACTTAACCAACTAAGCCATCCACGCACTCCAACAAATGTGCTTTTCTTAAGAGACTGATGTTCAGGACTGGTGATCTTGAGTAGTTATGCCGAGTAAAAACATTCCATCCACCCAGTCATCCTGTTGTCTTGATGACTTTGGTGTTGCAAATTTCAATATGGATGGTTTGCAAAGGGCTATGTTCTTGTAGAGAAAACAGAAGTAGTAGGATTGCCTCACCTAGGCTGTGAACTGAAGGCTAGGACAGAAAAGGAAGGTGCAGGAAAGTGAAAGAGAATAAGCTTTGTTGAACTCTGTTTTAAGCACAGAGCACATTATCTAATGTAACGTTCACAACCTCTCACCTCTGGGTGATAAAATTTGATAGCTAAGACCAAGGTCTAAAGGATGGCTGAATGGTTTGACTATATAAATGGATTGTATTTTCCATCAAGTCATCTAAAATAAACCTACAATTAAAAATAAAACAAACTGGTCTTGCAAAAGTAGCTTTAAGACAATTCCCCTCATTTCTCTTTTCTATCAGATTGTCACTCCTACGTACTACTCACATAGGAATTCTAGGGTGGATCCTCCCTGGACAGGGTAGAAAATGCTTGAAATGTAAAACATACTAGGAAGTACCAGAACTGAGATTCAGGCCCAGGACTTGCTTGAAAGACTATTCTTTTTTTCTGTTGAATTTAGACTGTTGAACTTTTCACCAGCACACTTTACTACCTTGAGTATAATCATTTATCCTTTTGCTCACACAGACATTTGTAGAAGACTGAAAGGGCGATGTGCTCACAAACTAGTATTACTAGCATGGCATTTTAAATTATATAACATGATTGCTTATAGGAAATACATTTTTTTTTACAGACTTATGATACCTGCTGTGTCATGCAATTAAAAGTTCCAGAAAAGCATTCTCAGCATGTCAAATTCCTAAGGCTGATTTATAGGATTACAGCTTTTCCCCTTTGTGATTCAATTAAAGAACTTTACATTGGGCTATTATAGGGCTTAGTCTCTGATCATAGTTTGGATGCTGAACTATTAGATTAGCAGGTGATCTGATTATAAATAAGCTGAATTTCTTATTTGCAAGGGACTATAATTAAAGCTGCAGTAAAAATGGCATAAGAAGCAGTTAGAAAGACCTATGTGATAGACTTCAATGGTAAAAGTGGGTAATACCAGAATGTGATTTGTTGGACTCTATAAATAAATATAAAAATGGGGATCCATGATACCGGCTTTGGATTTTAATCCAGAAGTTGAATTTTTAGTTTTATTATGATTGTTATTTTTGAGATAGTGCACACACATGTATGCGTGAGTGGGGAAGGGGCAAAGGGAGAGAGAGATTCTTAAGCAATCTCATGCTCAGTGCAGAGCACAGTGCAGGGCTCGATCTCATGACCCTGGGATTATAACCTGAGCAAAAATCAAGTCAGGTGCTCAACAAACGGAGCCACCCAGGCACCCTGAATTACTGTTTCTTTAACTTCATTGAGGTATACCTAATATGTAGAACTCCCAGGGGTTGAATTCTTCACCAAGTCAATGATATAAGACAAAAGTTTTCTCTTTTACAGTGGTTCTCCTCCCCCCAACCCCACCTTATCTATTTCACTTTCCATGATTTCAGTTACTTGTGGTCAACTATGGTCTGGAAGCAGACAGTCCTTCGTCCAGTTGTCAGAAGGTCAATAGAAGTCTACTACATCACGTATCTAGGTCATTCACCTCACTTCATCTCATCACCGAGGTACTTTGTTATCTCACAGCAGTACTTATTGTACAGTAGAGGTGAGGTGTTATCTCACCTGTACTGTGAGATAACAGGTGAGTATAGTACAATAAGATATTTTGAGAGAGAGATCACATTCAGATAATTTCCTTATAGTATCTGATTATAATTGTTCTATTTCATTATTAGTGGTCAATTTCTTACTGCGCCTATTTTATCAGTTAGGTATGTAAGGAGAGGAAATGAACATATATATATAGGGTTTGGTATTATCTGTAGTTTCAGGCATCAACTGGGGGTCTAATGTCTTGTGGATAATGACGTGGAGATAATCCAAGCAAATGCTGGTATCCAATTCTCTAAGATTTGAGCCTAGTCTTGTATTATCTGGAAAATTCAATGCAGTATTGCTGAGCTAAAAATCTCTTAAAAATTAATGGTCCCTCCCCCACAAATAGATAATAGTTTGAAACATGTCAAAGAAAAAGGATCACTATCATTAGCTTCTGAGTTTGGTTGGTGGTTATTTCAGAAGGAAATGGGTTTTCTTTTGATATTTAATTTTATGTTTTATGTTTGATGTTAAAGAGAGTTAATCCTAAATTGAATGATGTTGACTGGGCATTAAAAAAATAGTGCCTACTCAAAAAAAAAAAATAATAGTGCCTACTCTTCAGGAGAGGAAGAGGGCAAAGGCAGTTGAGCATGAAGACCAAATAAATCTTTAAATGATGCAATAAAAGAAAGATAGCTTAGAGATGATGTGTTTGCCATGGCCCATAGAGATGTCAAGTTCCCACCTGTGGAGATGGATAAGCGTCTGCTTAATAGAGAAATATAATTCTGAAGGAATAGTGGTCCAGACCACTTACAAATGCAACAAATGAGTGATCTACTGATAACATAAAGTTGACATTCTTCAGTCTTTGAAGATGCTATTAGGCTGAATGTATTTCCATCAGGAGAGAATACTGCCTCATTTTAGGGGTGCATTTTCCCTCGCCTGAGCTATTGTAATCACTTCCTAACTGGTATTTCTGACTCCTTGTGTTACTACCCTCTCCAACCTATTTTTTCTGCCATCAACATAATCTTCCTAATATCCAAATCTTAAGCCATTTCCATGCTTGAAAACACTTCATAAACTCACCTCCATCTACAGAATAAAATCCAGATGGATTATCATTGCATAAAATAGGCTCTGTTACCTGGCCTTCTGCTACCTCTCTGGCCTCCTCACTCACTATCCCATTCCTCATTAACTATGTTCCTTTGTACTGAATTATTTGACTTATTTTTTTTTTGGTCCATGTTTTTCACCTCCCTGCTTTAGTTCACAAAGTCCTCTCAGTCTGATATAACCCTATTGTGCCTAGTAGACACTTACATATTAAAAAAAATATTAATATTTATTTTTGAGAGACAGAGCATGAGCAGGGGAGGCAGAGAGAGAGGGAGACACAGAATCAGAAACAGACTCTAGGCTCTGAGCTGTCAGCACAGAGCCTGACTCAGGGCCTGAACTCCCAAACAGCGAGATCTTGACCTGAGCTGAAGTCAGACGCTTAACCAACTGAGCCACCTAAGTGCCCCGGCACGTATATATATATATATATTTTTTACAAATAGTTTATTGTCAAATTAGTTTCCACATAACACTCAGTGCTCATCCCCACAAGTGTCTTCCTCCATGCCCCTCCCCCCTCCCCCCCACATCCATCAGTCCTCAGTTTTTGTCAGCATTCAAGAGTCTCTCATGGTTTGCCTCTCTCCCTTTCCCCCACCATTTCCGCCCTTCTTCTCCCCCTTGGTCCTCCGTCAAGTTCCTCCTAATCCTCCTATACATGCAAACATATGAT